>NW_011481724.1:10443-11066 GCF_000754665.1 Bison bison bison | reverse complement strand
CAAAAACAGATTCACATCATCCTACAAAACAGGACTCCAGGGGACGAGCACTTAAGGAGTTCAGCCTTGGGCAAGATAAGAAAACTCATTCAAGGAAAGCAGACTCTTAAATCCAGCTCTAAAGAACAAAGAGCAGTGAATCACCAAGTTCACTTTCTGCTTCTCTATTGTTTTTGTTTTTTTTTCAATTGTATTGGGTTGGCCAAAATGTTCGTTCATCTATGAGAGCTCATGGGAAAATGTGAATGAACTTTTTGACCAATCTATTATTATAATAGTCTACCTTGTCATAAATTAGCATTTTCCATTATATTAGCATCTCCCATTTACCAGTTCATTTCATACTTATTTCTTTGTATGAAGTAGATTCACTGTGTACATGTATTAGAGCTTTCCTAAATCAGTCACTCCGCATTTGACCCAGAGAGATACATAATCAACATTTTTGTGTTAAATACATAGTACAAGGACATCCACATGCCACTTTGAAATGGTTATCTGCTGACTTGCTGCTGAGTGAAAACTACCAAAATAATTTTCTCTGACCCCACTGTATGTGTGTGTTTTCCTCTTTCATCTATTTTAAAGATCAGTTTTCAAATTACTATTCAAAATACGTATTT
>NW_011481724.1:5092-6363 GCF_000754665.1 Bison bison bison | reverse complement strand
ATCCAACTATCCCATCTTCTGTCTCCCTCTTCTCCTTTTGCCTTCAATCTTTCCCAGTATCAGGATCTTTTCCAATGAGTCAGCTCTCCGCATCAGGTGGCTGAAGTATTGGAGCTTCAGCATCAGTCTTCCCAATGAATATTCAGGGTTGATTTCCTATAGGTTTAACTGGTTTCATCTCCTTGCTATCCAAGGGATTCTCAAGAGTCATCCCTAACACCACAGCTTGACAGTTGTCTCATGTATCAGCACTTAGCTCTCTAAGGACAAATGTCTTCCCACTCCAATCTCCAGAAAACTCCTTCTCAACATTCAGGACCCTCCTAGTTCCAGTCCCCAGAAGATAACACAACTCTATCATCTGAGGAGCTCTGCCTACTGGTAACATCTTTCTACAACTTCATTTCCTTTCATCTGTCTCCCCCTTCCTTTGTCCTCTTCTGCCTCTTAACCTTAAAGTCCCACTTCCCTTCCTGACCAAAGGAAGATGGGCTGCCCCTTGTCACACCTCCCAGGATTTGGGGGTCGGGGTAGAATGACTAGGAGGTGATGAAACACTCCCTGCTCTCCTCTGAAGCTTCTTGATTCCTGATTTAATGTGCAGCTATATTTCTAGTTTTTACGTCTTTTGCTATATGCTTACGCATCTCCCCTTTGCCATTCATGTTTTTACATCCTGGGACATTTTCCTAGGTCCTTTAAGACATTGAGCATCCATCCCAATTTTCTCTTTCATCATCCTTTAAAGCTTTAATAACCCTATGGACACCCTTTCAGACACCACACCTCACAGATCCTTGTCCTTTAGGGTACTAAGAACTTATTTCTTTGGCACCTCCCCTCTAAGGAAACATCACACTACACTTCACAATTTATTGCTACCAAAATCTCAAACTGTGAGAGTCCTCTAAGAGGCCACAAGTTCCCAGACTTTCAACTCTAGCAAATCCTTACTGCTCCCACAGCTCCTTTCTTGTCAGGACGTCAACTTCTGGACCCTCCCTGCTTTCCCAGTGGATCAGCATCTGTGGTCAAAAACAGGCCCTGGGAGGTGTCCATGACCTAATATCCAGAATCTGTCAATATGCTACATTATATGGCAAAAGGAACTTGCAGATGCAATTAAATTCAGGATCTTGAGATAGAGAACACTGGATAACCCCAAAGGGCCCGATGTAACCATGAAGGTCCATATAAGATGATGGGAGAAACAAAGCCAGACAAGGTGATGTGAGGATAGAATCAGAGACTGGAGTGATGTGGCTACAAGT
>NW_011481724.1:0-859 GCF_000754665.1 Bison bison bison | reverse complement strand
GAAAACAAAAACCTTCCAAAATTAACTACTTTACGTGAGGAAAAGCAAAAATCAATTTCCTTTCTAATTTGTTAGAAAAGTTAAATTAACCTCACTGTTGAGAAAAACTTACTAATTAATGTCATTGCTAGGGAAAACCTACTTATTTTCAAAACTATCTCTCCTCTTCTAAGGCCTGTGTCTACTTCTTGCCATCCACTGCGGTCAATGGATGGTCAATATCTATCCCAGTGATTCTCAACGAGATGCAATTCTGCTCCATAGGGCACATTTGGAGATATTTTTTGGTTGGCACAACTGTGTGTGTGGGGATGCTACTGGAATATAGTGGGTAGAGGTCAGAGGTACTCTTCAACATCCTATAGTGCACAGGACACCCCACAACAGAGAACTATCTGGCTTCCAAATATCAATAGTGCTGATGTTGAGAAATCCTGGTCTAGATGAATCTTGAAGGATGGGTCGGTAATGAATAAAGATGTGAGGTTCTTCATTGAGGAAAAACAAGGAAAGCCATGTTGGTACAGGCAGATCAAAAAAGGGAGAAAAAAAAAAGAAGGGAAGGAAGTTCCTTTCTTCAAAGTTTCCCAATAACTGAATTGAGTTTCATTATTAAATTTAAATTCATTAAAAGAAAGTAAAATTTAAAGTTCAGTTCCTCAATCACATGCACTCCATTGCAAGCCATGTATGACAAGTGACTAGCAGATTGGGGGCATGAATTCAGACAGTATTCCTGGGACATGCGTGTATGCACGCATGCTCAGTATCTTCAGTCATGACCAACTCTTTGTGACCCCACGGACTGTAGCTGCCAGGCTTCTCTGTCCATGGGATTCTCCAGGCAAGAACACTGGAG
>NW_011481723.1:17313-18321 GCF_000754665.1 Bison bison bison | reverse complement strand
ACATTCCCAACCAGGAGTGAATGAGAGTTCACATGCATTTTTTTTTACCAAAATAAAATCAGAGTATACATGTTAATGACAGCAACAGCCATAAGGAAAGAGACATAAAATCTTTACAAACAAGTTTATATTCTTTGGTAGAGTTGAGGGAGTGTGGGTAGTGGGGGTGTGAGTAGTCATCTCTTGCCATTCAGTTTTGGGGCAAATAACTCTTCTCATTTCAGTTGATACTGAAGATGTCATAGAGTCAAAGCAAGTGCAATGGCTGATGCTCAAAATGACCCTGAGTCATCAAGGAAGGTTAAATTGTGATCATAATGTTCTGTTTAAGATAGGAAAGAGTGAAGTGTATTTTAGAATAATTATAAAAATAGTTAAAATAATGCAAAAAAAAGCACTTATGCAGGTTGCTTAATTATTTCAAGTTCTTGAGTTCCATGGATGCTAGGGTCCCTATGAAGCCTCTTAAAGCTGAATATGGAATTTGGTGAACGTGTGTGCTTTTCTGGGGAGATGGGCCATAGTTTTCATCATATTCTCAAAGGGTTCTATGATTTTAAAAAGTTAAGAATGGCTGAAGTATCTGAAAAATTCATATGTTCAGAGACCCTGATAATGCCAGATAAATGAAATGTTATGAATTTATCACTATACTGTGTTAAAATTTATAACTGTACTGTGTTATAAATGTATTACACTACACTAAGTTATAAATTTATAAATATACAGTTATAAATTGGTGGGAGTAATAAACCCAGTTACCTTTCAGTTACTTCATTATGTATTTTGCAAGTGCTACCTTATTTTACTTTGTATTATTAATGTTTTTTTTTTCCTTCTTGCAGTCATCAGTAGAACTGTATGTAAACAGATTGGACTCAGTAGAGTCTGTGCTACCTTATGAATATAATACGTAAGTTATAAGTATTATAATTATATCTGATATAGTTGATATAATTGTGATTAATTTATATTAATTTTATATTATATATATTATATAATATATAT
>NW_011481723.1:16541-17213 GCF_000754665.1 Bison bison bison | reverse complement strand
TTAGTTTAGTAATGAGCAGTTATTATATATTGAAGATTAAGTATGAGCATTCATTTGACAATAACAACAAATGATGCACTTCTTGGAAAAAAATGATCATAGTTTCCTTTGGTATTGCTTTACTACCTCTAATTAAGCAGAAATAAAATCAGGTCTCATTTTCATTAAAATACCAGGTGTAAATGTAGGGTGTTAGTATGAGTATTAAAAATATTACTCAGGCCTACTATTTATTTTATCTTCTACGTAAACCATTTTACATTCAAATTCACTTAAAGGTAGTTGTGATTCTTTTCAGTTAGTAACGATTTGATTTGTGAATATGTGAGGATGTGTTTGGGGGCTTTTTTTTTTTAATTCCCTTTTGGTCTGAACTGATAATTACAGTTTCTAAATGTCTCAGGTTAGAATCAGTACAGACTTTAAGCCATGATTTCCTTATTTGTGCTTACATGTCATTTGAAGTTTAACCCTAAAAATAGTGTTAGTTTCCTTCTGATTGTGATTACCTACATTACAAAAGTCAAGAGCAGTACCATGAGCATTTTGAATCATGAATTCATAATTATCAGAGGTTGAACAATTTAAAGAGAAACATAGAATCTATCATGAAAGGTGGAGCAGCTATATAAATGATCAGGACTGATTTCTTTGTTGAATTTTTTTAACCTT
>NW_011481723.1:15660-16441 GCF_000754665.1 Bison bison bison | reverse complement strand
AAATTTTATTTTAAAATGTATCCATGAGAAGTTGGTTCCAGGACCCACTGTGGATGACAAAATCCACATATGCTCAAAGTCCCATAGTCAGCCCTCCATACAGGCAGGTTCTGCATCTGTAGATTGAACGAACTGTGGTTCACGTGTTAAGTTTTCCATCTGCCATCCACAGTTGGTTGAATACGTGGATGTCGAACCTTTATTGAAAAAAAATCCACATATAAGAATAGACCTAGGCAGTTCAAACTTGTAGTTGTTCAAGGGTCAACAGTCATACCAAAGAGTCATTGCTTTAAAAGGAAAAGAAAAAGGAAAGGAGGTAGAATCTGGTGTTGCCAGAAGAATGCATTAATATAGTCGGCCCTCCAAATCCGAGGGTTCTGCATCTGAAGATTCAACCAACTGAGAATCAAAAATATTCAGGTAAAAAAATTCCAGAGTCCCCAAAAGCAAAATTAGAATTTACACGGTATTTACATTATGCTTAAAACTAATTACACAGCATTTACATTGTATATTAAGTATTGTAGGTAATCTAGAGATGATCTGAAGTATAGTTGACCCTTGAACAACACAAGTTTGAACAGTGTGAATCTACTTATACGCAGATTTTTTTTTCCACTATATGATCTATATGGTTGGCTGAATCTGTGGATGTGGACTCATTCAGAGGAACCGTCTATGTGAAAGCCCACCTATAAGTTGTAGGTAGATTTTCAGCTTCAGGGAGGGTTGATCCCCTAACCTCTGCATTGTTCAAGGGTTACCTATATAGGGGAGG
>NW_011481723.1:12250-14226 GCF_000754665.1 Bison bison bison | reverse complement strand
GTACTGCAGTCCATGGGCTCACAAAGAATTGGACATGACTTAGTGACTGACAACAGCAACAACATCTTGTATAACTACACTATGAAAGCAAAACTAGTAGACAATGCACAGAGCTTATTCAGATTTCACTAGTTTTACATGCACTTATTTGTGTGTGTGATGCAGGTTTGTGTACCTACTACCACAGTCAATACATAGCATAGTTCTATCAGCACAGAGCTCCCTAAAGTTCTCCATTTACTGTTCTTTTTCTGTTTAGTTTTCAGAATTCTTTATGTATTCTAGTTATGATTCCTTTGTTGCAACAGTCATTTGCAAATAGTTTCTGCCTGTCTGTGACTTGTTTTTTTTGTTTTTGTTTTTTTTTGTTTTACTTCTTATTAGGGTCTTTCATGAAGCAAATACTTTAAATTTTATGTGGTCCAATAATCAAGTTTTCCTTTTATGAATCATGCTTCTGGTGTCTAGTCTAAGAAGACTTTGTATAGCCTTCAGGCCTAAAAACTTTTTTCTATGCTTTCTTCTAGAAGTTTTTTAATTTAGCTTTATATCTTTAAGTCTGTGATCCATTGTGAATTATTTTTTGTATAAGGTATGAGGTTTGGGTTGAAATTTTTTTTCTTTCTTTTTTGGCCTGTAGGTGTGCAATTACTTCAGTACCATTTGCTGAAAAGACCTTTTCAACAATTTCAATTCTTTCTCCACTACTTGCTTTTGCACCTTTGTAAAAAAAGTCACTTGGGCCTAGTTGTGTAGGTGTAATTCCTAGGTTCTCTGTTGATCTGTTCCATTGGTCTGTGTGTCAGGCATTTGCTTTTTGATGATTAAAGTTGCACACACTCCCCCAGTTGTACCATTGTACTGAAAGAAAAGCGCACCTTTTCAAGAAATGCTATGCTTTGCACTGAAGAAACATGACAGTTCAACTCAGTTTGGGGTTAATATTGTATGATTTCAGGATATCAGGTGTTGAATTTTCATAGTTTATTCTTGCTCATTGTTTTCTGATTAACAACACTAGCACTTCACCTTGCTCATCTCCAGTAGCCAGACTTTGTAAATAAGAGATTTCATATTAAAAGTTTCAAATATTTTCTTCTCATTTTTTGGTAACACTTTTATTAAGGGATCATTTGCATGCCGAATAATTTACCCACTCATAAGTGTCCATTTCAGTGCTTTTTAGTATATTCATAGAGTTCTATAACCATCACTACAACCAATTTTATTATAAGTTTTAAGTGAAGTGTTCTAGATCAGGGTAATTTATAGAAAGCTGCAGTGGATTTTATACCCCACCTTATATAGTACTGAAGAAGGCAGGTTCTCTTGAAAGCAGTGCGTGTCTAGTTTAATTATTTCAGATGTGTACTGAAGTGTAGAGGAAATCGTGTTGAGAATCATGGCATACTGAAATCTCTGAAGAAAAGTTTTATCTATAAGATAAAGTGCTTACTTTGTGACATTTGGTTTGTACAACTTAGTCCAATCTCTTAATTTTTTAATTTTCTTTCCTAACAGTTTTCCTTTAACAAGTCAGAGACATGTGTGAAAGTTTGTATGAAATCTTATGACACAGCAAAGGAAGATCAAAAGAAAAAGCTGGATTTTTTGAAGAAAGGAATACAACTGAATTATCAACATCACTGGTAGGTTTGGCATCTGACATCGTATGACTTAAATTTTCAATTCCCTTCAGAAGCAGTTTTATAGGTTTTATTTACCTTTGGAGAAATGTATGTTATGATAGTATAAATTAGTAGTTTTACTGTAAAGTAATTAACCAGTTTGCATTCTTTGAAAATATGCTGGCATTTAGGAATGGATTGGGGGAAATCTTGATTGGGGAGTTAAAAATCATCTTCAAGGAAAGAGAACAGAATGAAAAACAATGTTTGACAGTTGGTAAACTTGTGGGTGACTTCTTTATTTGCTAGATTTTATGTAGCATCCTTTTTATTTCTTATCTGAAAACA
>NW_011481723.1:10773-12150 GCF_000754665.1 Bison bison bison | reverse complement strand
ATCTGAAAACAAATTTATGTATTAGTGCCTAGCATATGGCAGGTGTTCAGTAAATAGTTGTTGAATGGGTAATGAGTGGAAGAATTAAAAAAATTTTTTTTTTCATTTTTTTGGCCATGCCACACAGCATGTGGGATCTTAGTTCCCTGACCAGGGTTTGAACCCAGGCCCTTGGCAGTGAAAGAGTGGAGTACTAACCACTGGACCACCAGAGAATTCCTTAAGTTCAGATTCTTAAAAAGATTAAGTATTGGAGTACAAATAAATTAATTAAAATAAATTGGAATGTAATTTCTTTACATGTTGTGTTAGTTTCTGCTGTACAATAGCATCAATCTGCTGTATGTATACATATACCTCTTACTTGTTAAGCCCTCCCTCCTACCTCCTCCCCATAAGTTAAGATTTTTAATCAAAGCCAATCCACAAAAAATAGTATATAATTTCAGGTAGATATTAAATAGATTTTAAAACTGCTTCTGGAGAATTCCTTGGCAGTCCAGTGGTTAAGACTCAGCACTTTCACTGCCATGGGCCTGGGTTCAATCCCTTGTTGGGGAACTAAGATCTTGCAAGCCATGTGGTGTGGCCAAAACAAAAATAAACAAGAATCTGAACTTAAATATATGTAAGATGATGTTAGTTTTGCTTTATATGAATTGCTTATTAAATCTTTTCCTTAAAAATATTTATATTTAGGATTATTGATAATATGCCAGTGGTATGGTGTCGTGATATAAATGGTGGGAATAAGTACTGTACAACAGGATTTCCAATAGGATGCTTTGTTCCCCAAAGTGGTGAACCCAGTGATGCTTGCTTCATGCATGTAAGTATTGAGAACTTACTATAGAAATATAAGAATGTTGCTTCATTTACAATTTGCTTTCTAGTTACTTAAAAAAAAGGTAAGTCTTTATATATATAAATATAGAAATGAGATAAAAACTTTTAGATAAACTATTAAAAATATTTATATTTATTATAATCTAAAATAATCTCCTAGGATTGGGATAACTTAAATTTCTAGAGTTGTACTAAACTAAATAATAAATTTATTAAATAGCTAGGTCATTTCCAAATAAAATAAGATTTTAAAACATTAATTACTAAACATTAACTTCCTCTTATGAAAAGTTTTTCTTACAGAAAAACTAAAGAGATTTTAATGTATTAATAAATATATAATGTATAATATATTTATATATAATAAATATATATTATAATATGGTATAATATGGAGAAGGAAATGGCAACCCACTCCAGTGTTCTTGCCTGGAGAATCCCAGGGATGGGGGAGCCTGGTGGGCTGCCGTCTATGGGGTTGCACAGAGTCAGACATGACTGAAGCGACTTAGCAGCAGCAGCAGCAGCATA
>NW_011481723.1:9304-10673 GCF_000754665.1 Bison bison bison | reverse complement strand
CATAGTCACTTAAACATGAATGGGACAGCTACTATTGTCTCCATTTTATGCTAGAGGTTGAGGATACACAGACAAGTGGTCCCTTGCCCTCTAGAAGTTCATAGTCCTAAGTAGGAGATAGACTTGTGAGCAAACTGATGCAATAAAATGTTTTATGGTAGGAGACTAAGGAGCAAGGAGGATATAATTAAGGGAATGAAAAAGTATTTGTTAGACGAATGGGTGGGTGAGCATTTCTAGAAGGGAAATCAGTGTGAGATTGGTCAAGAGATTGGAAGTCTGAAATAGCATGCTGTGATTGAGGGACTGTGAGTAATTGGGTATATCTGCAGCATAAGGTTTGGAGTTTTGGGGATGCATGTAGAGATGAAGCTCAAAACAGGGGTAGGTAGAAGCCAATCATGGCAGGAGGTCCTGTATACAGTGGTAAGGAAAGTCACATTAAATGCCTATTATGAGCCAGAAGCAATGTTATATCACCCTATACACAATGATTAATTTAATCCTTGAAACAGCCCTGTTGCTAGAATCTACTATTGCTGTTTTACAGATGATAAAATTCAATCTCAGAAACAGTAAGGGACATGACTAGGGGCAGACAGCTAGTAAGTGGGAGACATAGGACTCCAACTCAGATCTTTTTAGCTTGGAAGTCCCAATCACATGGTTTGAAATTTATCTTGTGGTTCTCAAACTGTTTTCTATTGGGTCCTAGGGTAACAGAAGTGTCTTGGGGCTGCCTTGGAGGCTGAATGGTCATGGAAGGGCAGCACTACTTAGAATCTTTCTTATATGGAGAGACTCAATGTGGATCTGCAATGGGCTGAAGGGGAAGGGAGAGAGAGGAGCAGAGGCTGCCTGCCAGGTTTCTGTTTTGGAGTCTAAATGATGGTACCCTTCATTGTTTCTTTCCAGAGAAAGGGGCTGTGCTTCTTGCATTTCAGTCATTCAGGGACCACCTTGGTGATTTGTGCCATAACTGAGGCACTTGTAATTATTATTTATCTGTAATTTAAAAAATTTCTTTAAAGTTTTATTGTTATGAATTTAGAAAGGAAAGTTATATTTGGTACTGCTAGTTAAAATAGCTATAGCAAAAAGTATAGTGATCATGATATATAAAGCAATAGATATTTAATCTTTAATAGATTTCAGAGGTATTTTTTTAATATCAAAGGCTTGACATATCTAACAAGACTCATGGGGCCTGAGGTGTAGTTTGTATACATGTCTCAGGGATTCCAGCATATCAGAGCAGGCCACTAAAAGTCCTAGTTACATGAAAACTCCATCTCTTCTCCCATCTCCAGTAAAGACATCCTGGGAAAAAGGGGGCTTTTTTTTTTTTTTTTTTTTCAAAAAAATTTTT
>NW_011481723.1:7869-8925 GCF_000754665.1 Bison bison bison | reverse complement strand
TTTTTACACAAACATTTGTAACAATTTATGTCAGCTAACATCTACAAACAATGTGAATGCCGCTCAGCAGGTGAGTAAATGAAGACGATATGGGGTATTCATTCCTTGTACAACAACTCAGCAATTAAAATGAGCAAACTGTTGACACATGCACAACATGGAGAGATCTCAAACTTGTATAAGCGAAAGAAGCCAGAAATAAAATTTTACAGGTTGTATGATTTCATTTATGAGATATTACTAGCAAAGGTAAAGATATAAAGACAAATGGCTTTAAATCTGACAAGCATAAGGATTTGGAGTGGAATACAGAGAAGACCAAGGCCAGAAGCTCCAATTCTTGGAGCACAGAGAAATCACTCCGAGGTAAGAAAGTTGAGATAAATGGGATAGAGTTTAGAAGTAGTAACAAAATAATTGTTTTATTTTTCAAAAGTTTTTCTTTCCTTTAAAAAAAACTGGAATATAATTGCTTTATAAAAGCTATTGTTTTGTTAAGGACCTCAATAGTCATGTGGCTCAGTCTAGGAGGTTTGTTAATACAATGCTCTGCAAAAGAGATGGCAAATATGTATTTATTTCTAATTTAACTTATAAGAACTTATTTAAAAGGAAATTATAGAAATTACAGGCTTAGTGTACATATATATTTTATTCATCTATTTTCAAGTACATAGAAAAGTAGAATACAGATTGTTTTTTCATCTACTACCTAAGATTATCTCATATATCCCCAGTGATATATATTCTTCACAATGGTAAACATTGACATAGGGAATGTGGGAGGAAAAGCAGCAAATAGCAGAAGAGAGAAGTTAATGAATAGGAGAAATTTGGGTAAATAAAGTCTGTGTTTGATACTCTAGATGAAATTCTATATGGAATGGTTCTTATTTTTGGCTGGGTCATGTAGTTTATGGGATCTTAGTTCCTTGACCAGAGATTGAACTATGGCCATGGCAGTGAAAGCGCCAAATCCTAACCACTAGACCACCAGGGAACTCTCCAAAGGATATGGACTTAATAAAAACCCTTTTTGTTAAAACAAACAAACAA
>NW_011481723.1:7275-7769 GCF_000754665.1 Bison bison bison | reverse complement strand
GAAAACCACACAGAGCAGATATAAAGTTTAATGAACTATTATAAGGGGAACACCTTTGTAAATGTCAGCCAGATCAAGAAATTGAATTTGGTCAGCCTCCACAGAAGGTATCCATGTATCCTACCCATTGAAACTCTGTTGCGTCCCTTAAAATAACCACAATCCTAACTTTTCACCCTAATCACTTCCTTGAGTTTCTTTTACAGTTTTATGACCCAAGTCTACATCTCTCAACACTATGGTTTAAACTTGAGCATTTTATATATCTTTTATCAATATTTTCTTGTGTAAGTGAAAGTGAAGTTGCTCAGTTGTGTCCTGACTCTTTGCGACCCCATGGACTGAACATTCTCTTTTTGGGGGGAGCATTTTCAAACACACAGAAAAGCTGAATGAATTGTATAGTGGACACTCAGATACCCAGCACCTAGATTCTATAATTAGCATCTTTGGATTTGATTTATCACAGATTTATACATTTGTCTATTCCTGTA
>NW_011481723.1:5298-7175 GCF_000754665.1 Bison bison bison | reverse complement strand
AATACTCAAAGGGCCCAGATAATTTTCACAGAGGTCAAAGAGCATGAATTTGGCAATGAGAGGCAATAAATCAATAACTGGCACACCTTACACGCATGCACTGATCAATACTCTGATGAAAGAGAGCCCTCGTTTATCTCCAAAAATCTCTGTGCAGCTTCCCTGTCTCTGGTATTCTGCCCCACAAAATCCAGCCCCCTTGGCCTCTCTGGACTTTGAACTTTGTCTTCCCAACTGGGGAGATTGCGGGGCTTCCTTGGGTACCCCTTCTCTGCACCACAGCCTGGAAATTCTCTCTGGGAAGGAAGCTTGAGGCTTCCCCTTCTCTAGGTGATCACTCTCTTAATGTTCTTTGTTGTCCAAGGTCTGAAAACCGTTTTCAAATATTTTAACCATTTGAAAAAATTGTTTAAGGTGAAAGAGTAAATCTAGTCTCGTGTTCTTCCATCATGTCTGGAGGAGGAGATTCCACTCTCTTGTTTTCTTTTTGCATACATTGCTTGGTGTGACTTTGCCTATCCTTTCAATTTAACTTTCCAGATCTCTTTTGGATGTGTCTCTTTTATACAACATGTTGTTGGGTTTTGCTTCAGGGTATCTTCTGAAAAATCTTTTCCTCTTAATGGCTGAGTTAAGTCCATTTACATGTATTGCTATGACATTTACTCTCAGTTCTGTTATATTACATTTTGTTTACTATTTTGATATTCCACATTTTATTGATTCTAAGACTCATGTTTCCCCATATTTTATCATTTATGAAATCAAGATGTGTCTTCCAGTTGATGGCATGTTAAAGTTTAATTGGCAGTGTATTTTTTTAGCAGCACATAAAATGATATTTTGCAAATGGTGGCATTTTCAATTCCATGAAATATGATATTTCTTTGAAAAGTCTTTATGTGGTCTACATTTTATTGTTGTAATTCTTCTAATATTTAAGGTTTGAATTTCTGTTATAGTCTTTTCATTTCTACCTACTTCTTAGTCACTTTTTTTTTTTGGCCACACCATATGGTTTTCAGGATCTCAATTTCCTAACCAGAGACTGAACCAGGGCTGAGGCAGTGAAAGCTCAGAATCTTAGCCACTAGGCTACCAGGGACCTTCCAGTCACCTGTTTCTTAGAGGGTGTTATTCAGTTTCATGATTGTGCATCTGGTTATGGATTTTTGTTTGCTGTGTTGTGTTTTTAATCGTGGTGTTAATTCCTTGAGTTTCCTGGATTGGTGCCTTTTATCAGTTCTGTAATTCTCAGCCATAGTCAGATATTTTCTTCTTTCCTTTTTAGACTGCAATTAAAGCTGTGTTAAGTATTTTTTTCTTCTCTACATGTCTTAAGTTTTTTTCTGTATTTTCTATTTTTTTTCTGTACTGTGTTCTTCTGGTGTATCTTCTAGTCTATAAATTCTCTTTTCACATGTTCCTTCTTTTAAAATTTCAGTAATAATCTTTCTCATTTCTACAAGTTTTGTTTTTCAAATCTGCTAGGTCATTATTTTATACTTATCTATTTTATGCACATGCTTTCACACTTGTGTTTGATGTCTTTGAAATATATTAAGTTTGGTTAATTTTAAATCTGCCTCTATCATTCCTGGATCTGAAATCTTTACAAATTTGTTTCTGCTAGTTCCCGCTCATGATTCCTTTTTACCTTGTATGCTTCGTTATTTTGACTTCATATTCATTGTTCTCAAGTAGTATTTGTGGAGTTTGAGTCCTAGGGTCAAAGTACTTTCCTTCAGAGAGGATTTTCATTTACTTCCACATTGGTGTCTTTGGGAAAGACCAGTCCGGGAACACCTTAAGGCAAATTCATAATTTAAACTTCCTGAGGCAACTTAGATGATGTAAATCCAGCCTGCAAATCTATG
>NW_011481723.1:3116-3478 GCF_000754665.1 Bison bison bison | reverse complement strand
TCTTTAGAGCAGGTTTAGGTTCATAGTAAAATTGAGAGGAAGGTACAGAGATTTCCCATATACCCTCTGTGCCATACAGACATAACCTCCTCCATTCTCAGCATCCTCCACCAGAGCGGGACATTCATTACAACTGATGAGCCTGCATTGATGCATCACATGGTGACCACTTAAAGTCCATAGTTTACATTAGGGGTCAATGTGCTACATCCTATGCTCATGTTGCTTTTAAGGAGATATTTGTTATGTTTATCATTTGTGCTTTGCAGCAGGAGATTTGGCCCAAATAAGATGGGAATTGGAAATCTAGTTAAAGTTTTAAAGCATAATTTTAATATGTAGTAGGAAGGAATCTTTTAATG
>NW_011481723.1:1074-2259 GCF_000754665.1 Bison bison bison | reverse complement strand
ACGTTGATATTACCATTACATATCACAGTGAAAATGAAGTAGATTGGTATGTTTCAAAATTGGTTTCTGCTAGACTTGAGCCCAAAAGGTAATTATAGAATATCTTTTAAATTAGTTCCATTAATTTAAAAATTAATTCAAAATGTAGAAGATCTCACCAGAATTTTCATTTTTAGGATATATGTGTGATATAACCTTAGACATAAAGTTTAAAAAATCAAATAGACAATTTTATTCCCTTTTACTTATAGTAAGCATGCGAGTAACATGTAGTGTGAGAAAGAACTGACAGATCTGGAAGAGAATAGCCTTATTGAGGGTGTCCTAACTCTTCTTTAGTTGCTGCCATATGACAGAGATTACCTTAAGGTTTGTGTTTGTTCAGAGGAGAATTCTAGTTACAGTGGAGTCTATTAGGCAGGTATCAGCTGGGTTTGAGGAAGAATCTGCTAGCAGTTAGAGCTCTCTAACAGTTGAATAAGCACTCTCAAGAAGTAGTGAGTAGTTAACCCCTAGATGTTGTAGGAAGAGCCTAGATGACCCAGCTCTTAGAGATTTCATAATTAAGCGCCCAGCATAGTGTCTGGTCCCTAGTAAGTGAATACTTAATGAATTTCAAGGGCAGTTCTGCATTGGGTAAGAGACTGGATAGGTGCAAATGATGTTCTAACTTCAAGATTCTTTGAAACTGTAGGATAAGATTGGTACTCTTCAATTAAAAGAGGGAGGAGAAATAAATCATACAGTATATCAAATCGTGATCGATATGGGTAAAATGTTACAAAATCTGGTATATTAGGATGGAGGAAGTTATCCTTTGAGACTAAGGTGAAATATTAAAGGAGGTAAGTGTGGTATAGTTTTCTGAACACAGAACAAGGAATTTGGAAATTTGGATTTTAGTCTCATATCTGCTGGTTCCATTTTGGAAGTCAACCCTAAGTTCATCAAGATGGATCAGATTTCATTGTTTTTAAGTCTACTAGCCTATTTTATTTTAGCCAAGGTTGTTCCATCTGTCACAACTAATGACCAAAAGGAAAGAATAGTTAAAGAATGTACTGTACCAAGCTTTTGGCCCTGGGTACATTAACTTGATGTCTCACAGGCTCAATTTCCTCATCTACAAAAGGAGGGCACTGAATTAGGGGTTAGGGTTAATTTTAATATAGATGCTGAAGCTGA
>NW_011481723.1:777-974 GCF_000754665.1 Bison bison bison | reverse complement strand
AGATCTACTGTAGCTGCATTGTATTTCTGTATGCTTATATTATCTTTCATTTCACTGTACTGGGGGATAGTCCAACCCATCATAAGTCTTATACAGAAGCTTCTCCCACATCCTTATGGAAAAATAATCATTCACTCTCCCTTAACCACTTTTACCAGAAAAGAGCAGTCAGAAGTTTTCTTTCTTCTGAATTAGAG
>NW_011481723.1:0-677 GCF_000754665.1 Bison bison bison | reverse complement strand
AACTAATGAGTACTTGACTGATAGAGTTTAATTCACTTTTTGGTGCCTCTGTTTTATGCCTCTGATTATGAATGTAAATATACCCTCATTATACAAAATTTGATAAGTACAGAAAAATCTAAAGAACCAGTGGACAAATGAATGCCTGTAGTCTCACTACCCAGAGACACCACAGTTTGCATTCTGCAACACGTCTTCTATTTTTTCTTGTTTCCTTACTTTAACCATAAATAAAGGCCAAACTCTTGATATGCTTAAACTTTAAGTACCTATAACATTTTATTAGTTTATTTGCATTACTTCATATTTTTGTGTGGTTAAAACCAGCAATGTATGCATTTGTGAATTTTACATTTTCAATATTATTCCTTTGTAACAACTGTTTAAGACAATAGAATTAAGTAACATATTAATTTTAGGCCAGATGTTCAGGGCTGCACTTTTAATCTTATAAAAACACATTTACACTTCAGTATTCTTAATTTATAGCTTGGTTTTTTAGAACTAATATATCCCATTTTCATTCCATGCTCACGATTTATATTTTTGAGTTTATAGGAAACATTCAAACTTCTTTCAAATTTCTTTATATTTTTGCAGCCTGAATTCAACAAAACTAATACTTACTACATCTTCAACCACGTTGATATTACCATTACATATCACAGTGAAAATGA
>NW_011481722.1:11355-12229 GCF_000754665.1 Bison bison bison | reverse complement strand
TTATGCAAGCTTCCTGATGGGACGGACTGGCCATGGTATAAATTGGGCTTTACTCCAGTAGAGGGGGGCAGCTTGGTACAACTTTAGTCCACTTGTCTGCTGATGGGTAGAGTTGCACTCCCTCCCTGTTAGTTGTTTGACCTAAATCATCACAGCTCTTGAGTCTACAGGCTCTATTTTTGGGTTAATGGTGACCTCCAGTGGGCCTCACATTAATGTGCACTTCCCATAACTGCTGCTGCCAGTGCCTTGGTCCCTGTGTTGAGCTACTGCCGCCCCATGCCTCCACAGGAGACCCTCCAACACCAGCAAATATGTCTGGTTCAGTCTCCTGTAGGGTTACTGCTCCTTTCCCCTGCGTCTTAGTGTGCAGAAGATTTTGTTTGCCCTCCAAGAGTGGAGTCTTTGTTTCCCCTGATCCTGTGGAAGTCTTGCAATCAAATCCCACTGCCCTTCAAAGTCAGATTCCCTGGGGATTCCTAGTCCCTCTGCTGCGTCTCCAGGCTGGAAAATTTGACATGGGGCTCAGAACCTTAATAACAATGGGAGAACTTCTTTGGTATTATTGAAGGATAATTTCACTAGGTATAGATTTCTATACTGGTGCTTTTTTTTTTCCTTTCTCTCTGTCAATACTTCAACTATTTCACCACACTCTCTTCTTGCTTGACTAGTTTCTGAGGGGAAGTCTGATGTAATTCTTATCCTTGTCTCTCTATAGGTAAAGTGTTTTTTTCCCTTTGGTTTCTTTCAAGATTTTTTCCTTATTTTTGGTTTTCTGCAGTTTGAATGTGATATGCTTAGGAGTGGATTTTTTGGTTTTTATCTTGCTTGCTGTTCCCTGAGATTTCTGAATTTTTGGTTTAGTTTTTAC
>NW_011481722.1:10128-11255 GCF_000754665.1 Bison bison bison | reverse complement strand
TAAGTCCATTGGTCTAATGTGTCATTTAAGGCCTGTGTTTCTTTATTTATTTTCTGTATGGATGATCTGTCCAATGATGAAAGTGAAGTGTTAATGTTTCCCACTATTATTGTGTTATTGTCTATTTCTCCCTTCACAGTTGTTGTATTTGCCTTACATATTGAGATACTCCTATATTCGTTGCATATATATTTATAATTATTATGTCTTCTTGGATTGATCCCTTGATAATTATGTAGTGTCCTTCTTTGTCTCTTTGTTTTAAAGTCTATTTTGTCGGATATGGGTATTGCTACTCCACCTTTCTTTTTATTTCCATGGAATACCTTTTCTCATCCCTTCACTTCAGTCTGTATGTGTCCCTAGGTCTACCGTGGATCTTTTGTAGACAGCATATATATGGGTCCTGTTTTTGTATCAACCCAGCCAGTTTATGTCTTTTGGTTGGTACATTTAATCCATTTCCATTTAAGGTAATTATTGATATGTATGATCCTACTACCATTTTCTTGATTGTTTTAAGTTTATCTTTTGTAGATCTTTTCATTCTCTTATGTTTCCTGCCTAAAGGAGTTCCTTCTGCATTTGCTGTAAAGCTGGTTTGGTGGTGCTGAATTCTCTTAACTTTTTATTGTCTATAAAGCTTTTTATTTCTCCATCAAGTCTGAATGAGAGCTTTGCCGGGTAGAGTATTCTTGGTTGTAGGTTCTTCCCTTTCATCAATTTAATAAATATATAGTGCCACCCCTTTCTGGCTTGCAGAGTTTCTGTTGAGAAATCAACTGATAACCTTATGGGAGTTCCCTTGTATGTTATTTTTCCCTTGTTGCTTTTAGTATTTTATCTTTAATTTTTGACAATTTGATTACTATGTGTCTCAGTGTTTTCCTCCTTGGGTTTATCCTGCCTGGCACTTTTTGCACTTCCTAGATTTGGTTGATTATTTCCTCTCCCATGTTAAGGAAATTTTCCATTATTATAATTTCAAATATTTACTCAGGTCCTTTCTCTCTCTCTTCTCCTTCTGGGATCCCTATAATGCACATGTTATTGCATTTAATGTTGTCCCAGAGGTCTCTTAGGCTGTCTTCATTTCTTTCCATTCTTTTTTCTATATTCCATTCTGT
>NW_011481722.1:6178-7104 GCF_000754665.1 Bison bison bison | reverse complement strand
TGTATAAATTCATGTCTTCCCTCAAATTTTGAAAGTTTATGGTCATATTTTTTTCCAAATGTACTTTCTGTTCTCTCTCTTCTCTCCTTCTGAGAATCCCATTATGTGCAATCTGGTACTTTTGATGTTATCCCACAGGTCTCTTGGGCTTTATTCATTTTTCTTCATTTTTTTTTTTCTCTTTCTACTCCCCAAAATAGATAATCTTGGTTGACTATTGTCAACTTTACTGATTCTTTTTGCTCTTGAACCCCTCCCAATAATTGTATTTCTCAGCTCTGGAATTTCTATTTGGCTCCTTTTTATAATTTCTCCATCTTCGTTGATATTCCTTATTTGCTCAGACATCACTGTCCTGATTTCCTTTTGTTCTTTGTTCATGGTCTCATTTCTTTAAGCATATTAAAACCATACATTTAAAGTCTTCGTATAGTAAGTCCAATGCCTGAACTTCTTTATGGAAAACTTATGCTCATGTCTTTTTTCCTGTGAATGGACCATATTTTCTTGTTTCTTTGATGCCTCTGATTTTTTACTGAAAACTGGACATTTTGAATAATATAATGTGACATTCTGGAAACCAGATTCTCTCTCCTCTTCAGGGTTTGTTTCTGGTGACTATTGTGGGTTGTTGTTTACTTGTATAGTGACTTTTCTAAACTATCTTATTAAGTCTATATTAGTTGTTGTATGCTTACTGAAGTCTGTGTTCTGTTAGCTTAATGATCAGTTGTTGTTTTTACAGTTACCCTAAAAACCTGGAGCTGAGAAATGCAAAAAAGAAGAAAAATAAGAAAGGAAAAAAATACTCTCACAATCTCTGCTTATTGGTTTGGTATTGGGGCCCTCCTTCAGTGCTTTGCTGGGTCATTTACAACTCTGCCTCAGCTTCTACTTCCTACTTGGGTCAAACCTGAAGACCAGTC
>NW_011481722.1:5501-6078 GCF_000754665.1 Bison bison bison | reverse complement strand
ATATAGCAGTGTGTACATGTCCATCCCAAATTCCCTAACTATTCCTTCCCCCCATCTTTCTTCCCAGCAACCATAGTTCATTCTCTCTAAGTATGTGAATCTATTTCTGTTTTGTAAGTTCATTTCTATCATTTCCTTTTAGAGTCCACATATAAGAGATGTCATACAATATTTCTCCTTCTCTGTCTGACTTATTTCACTCAGTATGCCAATCTCTAGGTTCACTCATGTTGCTGCAAATGGCATTATTTCGTTCATTTTTATGGCTGAGTAATACTCAATTGTTGGAGAAGGAAATGGCAACCCACTCCAGTATTCTTGCCTGGAGAATTCCATGGACATAGAAACCTGGTGGGCTACAGTCCATGGGGTCACAAAGAGTCGGACATGACTTTGCGACTAACACAATACTCAATTGTACTTATGTGTCATATCTTCTTTATTTTTCCCTCTATTGATGAACATTTAGGTTGCTTCCATGTCTTGGCTATTGTAAACAGTGCTGCAATAAACATTGCCCCCAGCACTTTAAATATGTCGTCTCACTGCCTTCTGGGCTCCATGGTTTCTAGTAAGA
>NW_011481722.1:1510-2463 GCF_000754665.1 Bison bison bison | reverse complement strand
TATATATGTCTTTAGGTCTGAAGTGGGTTTCTTGTAGACAGCATATATAGGGGTCTTGTTTTTTTATCCCTTCAACCAGTCTGTGTCTTCTGGTTGGAGCATTTAATCCATTCACATTTAAAATAATTATTGATATATAAGTTCCTATTGCCATTTTCTTAATTGTTTGGGGTTGATTTTGTAGATCTTTCTTCTTCTCCTGTATTTCTTGATTATGTAAGTTCCTTTAACATTTGTTGTAAAGCTGGTTTGATTTCAGCTTTAATTTACTGGAGGTTTGATTTGTGACCCAAGATGTGGTCTATCCTGGAGAATGTTCCATGTGCACTTGAGAAGGTGTATTCTTTTGCATTTGGATGGTATGTCCTGAAGATATCAATGAGATCCATCTCATCTAATGCTCTTCTCTGAATTCTCTTAACTTTAGCTTGTCTTAAAAGCTTTTTATTTCTCCATCAATTTTGAATGAGATCCTAGTAACCTTGGTTGTAGATTTTTCCCTTTCAGGACTTTAAATAAATCCTTCCATTCCCTTCTGGCCTGCAGAGTTTTTGCTGAAAGATCAGCTGTTAAGCATATTTGGTTTCCCTTGTATGTTACTTGTTGCTTCTCCCTTGCTGCCTTTAATATTCTTTCTTTGTGTTTAGTCTTTGCTAGTTTGATTAGTATGTGTCTTGGCATGTTTCTCCTTGAGTTTATCCTGTATGGGACTCTTTGTGCCTCTTGGACTTGATTGACTATTTCCTTTTCCATGCTGAGGAAATTTTCAACTATAATGTCTTCAAAAATTTTCTCATATAAGCTTTATTTTTCTCTTCTTCTTCTGGGACCCCTATAATTCTAATGTTGGTGCTTTTGATATTGTCCCAGAGGTCTCTGAGATTATCTCAGTTCTTTTCATTCTTTTTACTTTATTCTGCTCTTCAGAAGTTATTTCCACCATTTTATCTTCC
>NW_011481722.1:922-1410 GCF_000754665.1 Bison bison bison | reverse complement strand
TATGGTGTATCATATTGATTGATTTGCATATATTGAAGAATCCTTGCATTCCTGGAATAAACCCAACTTGATCATGGTGTATGAGTTTTTTGATGTGTTGCTGAATTCTGTTAGCTAAAATTTTGTTGAGGAATTTTGCATCTATGTTCATCAGTGATATTGGCCTGTAGTTTTCTTTTTGTGTGTTGTCTTTGTCTGGTTTGGGTATCAGGATCATAGTGATCTTGTAGAATAAGTTTGGAAGTGTTCCTTTCTCTGCAATTTTTTGAAAGAGTCTTAGAAGGATAGGCATTAGCTCTTCTCTAAATGTTTGATAGAATTCTTCTGTGAAGCCATCTGGTCCTGGCCTTTTGTTTTTTGAGAGATTTTTTATTACAGCTTCAATTTCAGTGCTTGTAATTGGGTTGTTCATAATTTCTATTTCTTCCTGGTTCAGTCTTGGAAGATTGAACTTTTCTAAGAACCTGTCCATTTCTTCCAGGTTATCT
>NW_011481722.1:0-822 GCF_000754665.1 Bison bison bison | reverse complement strand
GATTGTATTGCTATAAACTTCCCTCTTAGGACTGTTTTTGCTGCATCCCATAGGTTTTGAGTTGTGTTTTCATTGTCATTTGTTTCTAGAAATTTTTTGATTTCCCTTTTGATTTCTTCAGCAACCTGTTGGTTATACAGAAACGTGCTGTTTAATCTCCACGTGTTTGTGTTTCTTACAGTTTTTTTTTTTCTTGTACTTGATATCTAGTCTCATAGCATTGTGGTCAGAGAAGATGCTTGATACAATTTCAATTTTCTTAATTTACTGAGGTTTGATTTGTGACTCAAGATGTGGTATATCCTGGAGAATGTTCCAGGTGCACTTGAGAAGAAGGTGTATTCTTCTGCATTTGGGTGGTATGTCCTGAAGATATCAATGAGATCCATCTCATCTAATGTGTCATTTAAGACTTGTGTTTCCTTATTAATTTTCTGTTTTGATGATCTGTCCATTAGTGTGAGTGGGGTGTTAAAGTTTCCTACTATTGTTTTGTTACTGTCAATTTCTCCTTTTATGTCTGTTAGTGTTTGTCTAATGTATTGAGGTGCTCCTATGCTGGGTGCATAGATATTTACAATTGTTTTGTCTTTCTCTTGGGTAGATCCTTTGATCATTATGTAGTGTCCTTCCTTATCTCTTGTTATCGTCTTTATTTTAAGGTCTATTTTATCTGATATGAGGATTGCTACTCCAGCTTTCTTTTACTTCCAATTTGCATGGAATATATTTTTCCATCCTCTCACTTTCAGTCTATATATGTCTTTAGGTCTGAAGTGGGTTTCTTGTAGACAGCATATATATGGGTCTTGTTTTTTTATC
>NW_011481721.1:6034-6932 GCF_000754665.1 Bison bison bison | reverse complement strand
ATTTCCTTCTCCAATGCATGAAAGTGGAAAGTGAAAGTGAAGTCGCTCAGTCATGTCCGACTCTTAGCAACCCCACGGACTGCAGCCCACCACCTAGGGTGTCATAAATTTGGATTAAGGGAATTACAACCATGTGGCAGGAGTGGTCACACTGGGAATCTGTTATCATCATCTATAACTTAGTTTTGCCTACTAGGTCTATTCAGGACTAATTCTATAACTCATACTTGTAACCTGATAATATGCTATTTATTGCCAGGCCTAGTTGTATCACTTGCAGTTTGGATAGTACATTGTTTATGGAGGGAAGACTGGATTATACAGTCACACAATGTCCTGTGGTCAGACTTTCAATGTCCTCCAGACCCCTGTAACATGCCAGGACCTTTATATGAAAGAAAAGTTACTCAATGAAGGCATCAAGACCTTGCTGAAAACCTGTGTCTAATTCTCTTGAAACTTTCCTCCTTTTCCATCCAGCTTCCATATCAGCCACAGATACCTCTGGAACCATTGTGTCTGAGGGGTCAGCCCGCTCTTAAGCTAGTGGTGTTTTCTCAAATTGGTTGATAGGGGGAAAAAAAAGTCCTTTTGGTGTTTTGAACACACGGCCTAAAGCTGTTTTTGAAAACACATGTGTGTGTAGTGGTGACCATAATGAGGCTGGAGCACAGTCATGCAATAGACACAGGAAACCCAGTGTGATGCCAAAACACTATTTGATTAAGTGATTTCCATGCAAAAGAAAGTTAAACATAGCCTCCTTGTGGAGAACATGTAAATAGCTGATGTTGGCTTTTACTGAACAGGAGACAGGGACAGAACTGTGGTAGGGAAACAGGTGAAGGAAGTAAACTTTATATATATATATATATATATATTTACACATTTACACATT
>NW_011481721.1:5511-5934 GCF_000754665.1 Bison bison bison | reverse complement strand
ACCTTTGGTGAAACTTTGTATGGGATGGATTTCATCTTCAGCCCTTGTGCCCATTCTGAGAGATCTTTTCACAGAGCATTTCTGTAGAAATCTTTGTCATCAGTCATCTTATTCTTTTGAAATTCTGGAGCATCAACCAATGCCCACAAATCTGTTTTCAGCTTCCTCTCCTTCTAGGGAAACTGGACCATTGAATGCACTTCTTGAGGTTATGCCCACTGGGAGGATTTCCTTTATCTATGTCTCAGGGCCACTCTGGGGGTGGGGTGTGTAAAAACACCACCTGAGTCTCCTTTTTGTTTGTGCCAACATATAATGTGGGTTCCATCTGTAACAGCCATAAATATTCCCTCTATAGTCACTTGCCTACCGGAAACTATCAACACCTACTACTATTACTACTAATTCACTTCAGTCACATCT
>NW_011481721.1:1083-1907 GCF_000754665.1 Bison bison bison | reverse complement strand
AAGTAAACATAGGGAGAAAACAGATGAATGGAAACACTAGTAGTCATTCTGAGATCAAATCATTGGATACAATGTAAGTGAATGAGAGATGCAAGCAGACCAGGTTTTAGTCAAAGACTGAAATACTTTGGTTTAATATATATTAGAAGAGGACAAGAAATACCAGGTTATTATCAGGATATATTTATCAGGATGAGGATATTATCATGGGAATGGTTGGCTGATGTACAGTGAAAGTGAATATCAGGAAACGGGAGGGTTCATTATTTGGGGTTCAAAGAGGTGAATGGCCTGTGTGGTAACAGAAATTGGTATGAAGTTGAAATTATGACTAGGGCCAAAATTCTACAATGAATATGTAGGATTTTCAGGGGGTTTGGAGATGACAGCAATACAGAGAAGAAGGGTGTTGCAGCAACTACATAACTTTATAAGAGCAGAAGGTTTTGCCAACTTAATACAGTAATCTAATCAGTTCAGGCTGCTACAAAGAAAACATCATAGACTGGGTGGCTTAAATAATAAACATTGATTTCTCACAGTTCTGGATGCTGAGAAGTCTAAGATTAAGGTCTAGCAAATTAGATGTCTGGTGATGGCTCATTTCCTGGCTTATAAATGGCCATCTTCTCAATGTGTCCTCATATTGTAAGGAGCACAAGAACTCTCTGAGGTCTCTTCTGTAAGGGCACTAATTTCACTGATGTGGGTTCCACCCTCATGACCTAATCACCTCCCCATAATCCCACCTCCAATACCATCCCATTGGGGATTAGGGTTCAACACATGAATTTTAGAGGACACAAACACTCAGTCCATAGCAA
>NW_011481721.1:0-983 GCF_000754665.1 Bison bison bison | reverse complement strand
GTTTTCCCTACCAAACTACAGAGTACTTCCAAGCAGGTGCTCTTCTGCATCTCACTCATTCTCAGCATCTAGCACAGTGCCTGATAGAGTCTAAGTGTAATAAACATTTATATAACTGGGCTTTATCCATGTTTACTGGAGTAACAGTCAAAAGTATTCCTCTGGATCATCCTCTCATACAATGTACTCAAACTCTAGAAAATCAAACTTTCTTAGGTCTAAAATGATACACACTGCAGTGCTATCACCTTATTTCATAAATTAGAAATTCCAAAAGAGTTTATTAATAGATCCTCAAAACGGAAAGCTTAGTACAGAGAAGTCAGAGTTATAAGGTATTTCAAACTGGTGAATTTTCTGTAAATTTTCCCTATAGGATTCTAAGTCATCTATTGCCTATTTCCATTCAATATTGCTTGACTTGAGCTGACATTTACATAGACTGCCCCCATCCTAATGGAACGTGGTAGGAGGAATTGTAATCCATTGCAGTTTAGGCACATGCTCTTCAGCAGAAGTGACTTAATCTTGTAAGTGACCTGCTTCTGATGTTTCATTGTGCAGGTAACATACCATGAATATATAATAATGAAAAATTATGAATTTGACAGGAAAGGGAAAAGCCATTGATGATTTTAGTTTCCAATGACCTTTCTCTTCCATAAGAGGTTCCTTGGACAAAGATATACAGGCGATTTTGGAGAGCTACTCTGTATTCACAATTCATTCTGTTTGCTCCAAACATCTGTGTCTATTATTGGTGGAAATTAAGATAAATGAGACCTCCTGGAGATCTTCTAGCATTGAGAAAGTGTGCTCAAGTATAGCCAACTGTGGAAGAGATTCACTTAAAGCTAATCAGAAGGCAGAAAATGGGTAATCATTCTCATTGCTGCTTTTAAGCCAGACCACTGGCCTTACTAGCATAGTGGGAGCCATTTGCATGCTTCCTGTTCAATGTGACAACATGGGGAATTACAAAG
>NW_011481720.1:14069-15046 GCF_000754665.1 Bison bison bison | reverse complement strand
AACCTTACAACAGGCATGAAAAGAGCCACAGTGATGCCTAGCCTGCGTAGAGAAGTCTAGGCCTGAGATTGTTAGGCTCAGTTGGTTGAAAGTTATATCAGTACCATTATCTTCTGTCATTAGAGCTTTTCAGTCATTGGCATCAGCACTACTGGATGATTACATATCATATCAGAGTAGGTGCCCCATTTTCTTTGTGGGAGAACTGTTAATTAACATTTTGTAGAGGTTAATGGATTTGCAGCTAAGTAGGATAAGAGCAATACTGTTGATCCTTAGTAACTACCAGAGTCTTATCTCTCACTTCTCTGCTACACATATCTTAGGTTCAAATCAATTTAACTTTTCCCTGAATACGCCCCCATAATGTCATAAAATCACATCTTCCTTCATGATAAATCTACCTAGAACCCATGACTGCCCTCAATCCCCACTGAAAATTGTCAATAATATACTCATTCTTCAGACCTTCTACCAGATAGGATTCCAATTATGGTTCTTTTTTAATTCAACACTTTAAAATAGTTACCAGGTGTCTTCCTATGTGATGAAGATCCTTTCTTTGTGTCCACATTTACCACATTTATCATGAATTGCCTCACATGACAAACACAATTGATGTAAAATCTTCAGCTATACTTTTCTAACTCTTATTTAACACTAACTACCCGGGGGCAAGGACAAACCCACACTTTAGCCAACAAGAACTAAAGGCAGTGTTTAGCATTAGCATTCAATAAATGCTTATTGACTGGAATAGCACAAAAAGATGACTGTTAAAATCATAAAAGTATTTTTATTCAAAGTTATATCCACAATGTACTTCCCACTTTTTAAAGGATACTTTATGAGATTTCTAAAATAGTGCATAGTAGAAGTATTTATAGCATCTCCTACATGAAACAGACTAATGGGGAAAAGAATAAGGCTGAAAAAATAAAAGTCCATCGTCAATTAAACTAGGAAGTAGTCTTTCT
>NW_011481720.1:13212-13969 GCF_000754665.1 Bison bison bison | reverse complement strand
GTAGAAGTTATATAACTTAATAGACTAGACTTTCCAGCATCTGAAAACATCCCAAATATAAATACTCCTCCACTTCTGAAATTTCAGGGTTTTACATTTTAACCTATTTCAGGAATAGTCAACCTCAAATTTTAGCATACAGTCAATTAAAATGCCTTCTTAGGCATTTTAATGTAAAATGAAGAGATTTAGATGGAAGTTTTTTTCATGGTTTCCTATAATTCTTCTCTATTTGCTCAGAAACCAAATGCAAATCAACATTAGCTAGAATATTATATTTATAGTTCCTAAACACAAATTACAACTACATTTTGATTAAAACAGGAATTCATGCAGTATTAAAAGCTCCTTCTACCCATGGCATAGAGTGCCAATTTCCTTCTGTCCATAAAATACAGCTGATTTACTGTGGCATATATGAAATATTCAGTTTTCCTGATTTATCTTATGTTGTATCTTCTGAGTGACACCTAATAAGTAGAAAGGAAGTAGGGATGTGGATGTCTTGCTGTGCTCTAAGTGTAGCTACTGGATAAAGGGTGAAGGTCCAGTGGTATTCATGCAGGGATGACAATTTTTTCTTGGACTCATCCTCGGCAGGAGGTGGGCCAGAAGCAAGCTAATGTTCTCATAAAAGTAACGTTGACTGACACCAAGGTCCATTAGAGACTGGTTCTCCAAGGTGTTTTACATAAAAGGCAACGTACTCAGGGTCGGGTACCTAAGTAAAGTGAATGCTGGGCACCTAACCTTACAA
>NW_011481720.1:9624-11307 GCF_000754665.1 Bison bison bison | reverse complement strand
CTGGCCAGAATACTGGAGTAGGTAGCCTTTCCCTTCTCCATGGGATCTTCCCAACCCAGGAATCGAACCATGGTCTCCTGAAAGGAAGCCTGTGTGACTTCAATATAAGTGAATCACAGTGATAAATAACTGAAACTAACACAGCATTACTGATACGATGCACATGAGTTTGAGTAGGCTCCGGGAGTTGGTGATGGACAGGGAAACCTGACATGCTACAGTCCATGAGTTCCATGGGGTTGCAGAGTTGGACAAGACTGAGATACTGAACTGAACTGAACACAACATTGTAAATCAACTATACTTCAAAAAAATTGTTTATAAAAATTGATGTGAATGGAAATAAAAAAATATTCAAAATAAATTAAGGTAATCACGTATGTTGTAGAAACCATAAGTTATGATCTCATTTATTTAAAAAAAAAAAAAGAAAAAGTACATGCCTCTGTGTAGACACATGTATGTAAAGATAAGCTTCAAATGTTAATGAGAGATTTTTACTTTTTGCTTCATATCCTTTTATTTTCACTCTTTAAAAACTACCTCTTAATAACTTGTCACTAGTGGTTTTTTTAAAATATGAATTATAAAAGGAAACAGCAGTCAGATGTATCCTCACATCAACTGAATTAGAGTCTCCAGGGGTAGAGACTGAGCAAGTGTGTTTTTTAAAGCTTAAGAGGTGATTCTGATGCACAGCAAGAACCAAGACTGTAGAAAACAGTCTGGCAGCACTTCATAACATTAAAGATAGAATTACCATATTATCCAGCAATTCCACCTCTAGGTATATGCCCCAAAGAATTGAAAGCAGACACTCAAACAGATATTTGTACACCCATGTTCATAATAGTGTTGTTCACAATTGCCAAAGAGTAGAAAAAACCCAGGTGTCTACTGATGGATGAACAGATAAACAAAATACAGTAAAAGATACAATGAAGTATTATTCAGCCTTAAAATGAATGAAATTCTGACATCTGCTACAATGTGAATAAATCTTACAGACATTACACTGAGTGAAACAAGCCAGACACAAAAGAACAAGTATTGTATGATTCCTCTTAGTACTTGAAATAGTCAAATTTAGACAGGGAAAGTAGAATGCTTTTGCCACTGCCTTGTGGAGGGAGAAATGGAGAGTTATTGTTAAATGGGTACAGAGTTTCAGTTTGGGAAAATGAAAATGTTCTGAAGATGAATGGTAGTAATTGTGGTGCAACAATGTGTGAATGTACTCACTGCCACTAAACTGTACACCTAAAATGGTTAAAATCTGGTATTATATCAATATAATTATTTTTACCACAATAAACAATTTTAATGGAATTACACCAACTCAATAAAGAAAACAAGGACAGATAAGTATCTTTACAACCTCTAGTAGATAGGAAATTCTCTAAAACCAAAATAACTTGGTTGCTGAAAATTCTAATCAACAATTATTCATTTATAATAATGATATCCAGAGGCTTAGACAGACTCAATAAGAAACTGAGTCTCTCTAGTGAGTGTCCTTTCTAAATCCAACACTGCAAGGGGAAATTTAGTGAGAAAAGAGACTGCATGGGAATTCTTGCTTTATTTTTTGGCATTTTGTCCTGAAATATGTAGAAAAGTCATAACAGCAATACAGTTTGGAGGACACAGTGGAAGGTGGAATCAGATTTGTAACTGTTGACC
>NW_011481720.1:7131-9524 GCF_000754665.1 Bison bison bison | reverse complement strand
TCAAGTGATCAAGGTTACCAAGGAAACTTTGGTTGCCATATATACTGATCATTTCTCTTATTATCTGACAATCAGAGCATCTGACACAGTTGACTAGTCTCTCTTCACTGACCTTCATTTTTCACTTGACCTTAAGGATACCCATTTTTACCTAGTAGCAAATTCGGTCTATTCATTCTTTGCTCTTTTCCTAGACTGTAAAAGGCTGTAAAATCCCAGGCCTCAGCCATTTTACCTATTCTCTCTTATATTGTACTCACTATTTTGGTTGATTCATCCTTAATACCATCTATACATTGATGACTCACAAATGTCTATCTTCAGCACAAGCCTCTCTTTGGAAATCTAGCTTTCTATAGCACATTTTTAACTTAACATCTTCATTCACTTGGCTGACGGAAATGCTAAACCCATAAGGTCCAAAACTGAGCTACTAAACTTTGACTTTAAATCTGTTCTTACTTAAATATTCTCCATCTTAGTTGATTTCTTTCAGTTACTCAGACCAAATACCTGGGTATCCCTGCTTGTTGCCCCTCTCTTTATCATTCTACACCCGATATATATAATAGGATTTATAAGATACAAACCCTATCAGTGCCACCTTCAAAATATACTATATCCAGAAATGAACCACTTCTCCCCATATCCACCACAACTCCCCTGGTCTTCACCATCATATGATCTTACTTGGATTATTGCAAAGGCTCATTGCTTGTTGTACTGCTTTTACACTTGCCTCATTTCATCCAATTTCCATACAGCAGTCAGAATGACCCCGTGTCATTAGAGAATAAACTCTTTTTTAAATAATCATGTGCCCTGTATTACGATATGAATAAAACCTTGAAAATGCTCCCAAAGTTGAAAATGTGCAGATAAGACTAATCAAGCATAGAGCTATAAAACCAGAGGTTTAATTAAATAAAAACAGACCAAATATACTGATGTAGAAATTACAAGAAGCACACTAATTCTTATGTCTCATAGGAAACTAAAGGGAAATTGCAGATATCTGGAAAATGCAGAGAGTGAAAAGTTTATATATCACAGGTTTTGACCAAAGCCACGTCAGCAGTCATTAACATTGTTACACAAAATTATACTTTTAAGTATGGAAGGATAAAAATTAAAACAATTCAATAACTAAAACCAAAAGATGAAGTTAAGGTAAAGCAGAAATAAATGATTAATAATGAGAAATAAGATATTAGTGATTAAAAGTGGCAGAGCAATTAAACACTCTCAAGAATTTATGTGAAAAATCAAGAAGATACACAAATCATTAGCTAACATAATCAGCAAAGAATTGAGAAATCACAAAAATAGAAAATTGCAAATTACATGGGGAAAATAATTTTAGATACAAAAAGTATTTTAAGTAAAATATAACAACTGGCATAAATTTTATGCAAATAAACATTAAAATAAAGATTAAATGACTTTCTGAAAAAATATAAATTACCTAAATTGATTCATGTTGATAAGACCTAAGCAATCCACTAACCACTATCCATGGAAGAAACCGAAAATATTTTATAAAGAGCAAATCTTCCCAAACATTTCCCACCCATATACTTTCACAGATGAGCTCTGGGAAACAGAGAACAAACATAATTCCAAGGCTATTTAATCAGGTACGGAATACAAAAGAATAATTCAAATTTCAATATATTTAAAAGGTCAGCACTATATAGACAGCAAAATTTGACAACACAATGAAAACTGTAGAGAACTGACCTAATCTCATGTATTATTGATTTAAAAAACTTACATAAAATATTGGGTAGATCTTCCTGTAGCATATTAAGAGAGTAGTATCAAACAGTCCTTGTGGTCACAGAAGACTAGGACAGAACTTAGCAACTAAACAACAACAATCAACCATATTACATGTCAGTGTCCTCACTTAGACAAACGGTTCAGTTCAGTCACTCAGTCGTGTCTGACTTTTTGCAACCCCATGGACTGCAGCACGCCAGGTCTCCCTATCCATCACCAACTCCCAGAAAGCTTACTCAAACTCATGTCAATTGAGTCAGTGATGCCATCCAACCATCTCATCCTCTGTTGTCCCCTTCTCCTTTCACTTTCAAACTTTTCCAGCATCAGGGTCTTTTCCAAGGAGTCAGTTCTTTGCATCAGGTGGCCAAAGTATTGGAGTTTCAGCTTCAACATTTGTCCTTCCAACAAATATTCAGGACTGATCTCTCTTTTTTTTTTAATTAATTTAATTTTTTTTCTGGACTGATCTCTTTTAGGATGGAATGGTTTGATCTCCTTGCAGTCCAAGGGACTCTCAAGAGTCTTCTCCAACACCACAGTTCAAAAACTCAATTCTTTGGCACTCAGCTTTCTTATAGTTCAACTCTTACATCCATACATGACTACTT
>NW_011481720.1:3929-5649 GCF_000754665.1 Bison bison bison | reverse complement strand
CAGTCAAAAATCAATTTAATGAAAGCCAATATTTAATTTATTCAGAGAAGGCAATGGCACCCCACTCCAATACTCTTGCCTGGAAAATCCTGTGGATGGAGGAGCCTGGTGGGCTGCAGTCCATGGGGTTGCTAAGAGTCAGACAGGACCGAGCGTCTTCACTTTCACTTTTTACTTCCATGCATTGGAGAAGGAAATGGCAACCCACTCCAGTGTTCTTGCCTGGAGAATCCCAGGGACTGGGGAGCCTGGTAGGCTGCCCTCTATGCGGTCACAAAGAGTCGGACACAACTGAAGCGACTTAGCAGCAGCATTTAATTTATTTCTTTAACATTGTGCTAAGGACAGAGGTCCAAGAAATACTTTTTCAAATCATCTTTCTTTCCTTCTCTTATCCATTTCCATCATATTTGAAAACTATTTCCATGCCTATGTCCTCAGAAAACCCTGAAAAGTGAACAAAGTTCATCAGTCTTTAAATTCTTCCCACCTCATCAAGACCCACCCCTCAACACTACAGTACTGGCTTAATCAATTGTACTTAACCCTCTTCCCTCCTCCTTTAGCCTTTCCAACCATGTTTTTCTCTTCACATACTTAAATTTAAAGCACAAAAGCTAGAAATATGCTCTTGTCAGACAGACCCTCTTTCACAGGTCCAGGAAAAGTAAGAGTAGACTTCCTTAGAACCCAGATTTTCTTAATTCAAGAGAAGCACCACAAATGCTGAGAAAACTCAAACAATGGTAACTTTTATCTTGTTTCCCTATTATGGACTTTATGCATGTGTACATGTACACACACACAGAATCCATACACATTCTGATAGAACTAGGCATCATTCCATAGCAGTGTAAATAGAATTACTATCTTCTTTTAAAAGGATAGACAATATTTCATTGTTTGGCTGAAACATTATTTGATTCCTCTCCTATTAGTAGATATTAGTTGCTTATACTTTATTTTTGCTTAAATATACTACACTAAACATCCTTATAAGTACCTCCAGATACCTTTTTAATTTGTGAAAATGTTTATGTGCTTGTGTGTGTGAATATGAGTGTATATGTTTGTGTGTGTGTGTATATATATATATATATTATATATATATATAAATAGGATAAATCACTGAAGTAGAACTGCGAGGGTACAAACAATATATGATTTTAACATATTGATAATGCTGAACTGATTTACTTTACATGGCAAGTGCTCAAGAACCCCCATTTCTGCCTATCCTCACCCATTTAAACTACTTTCCAATTTTATACTGAATAGATGATTTTTCATAGTTATTTTAGTTCATAGTAGCTCAATCATGATTGAGATTAATCACATATGTTTATTAGTCATTTGTATGTCTCTTTTCTGTGACCTGCTTATTCACATTCACTGGGCATTTTCCTATTGTGTTATTTTTATTGTTATTAATGCATTAAATCACTTTATCCATCAAAAATATAGTAATTTGTCCTAAATGTAAATGTTTTCCAGTTTGTCATTTTCTTTTTGTGAATATAAATTTGAAATTTTTACAACATAGTTGATCTTTAATGTTTTAGATTTTCTATCATTCTGAGAAAACTCATACCCACACAATTTGTTTTCAAAAGTCTTATTTTGGTCTTGATTTTCTCTTCTCCTTTTTAAACTTCTTAGGCAATACTTTCCTAGACAATTGTCCCAAGGCACACACTTAAAAAAAAAAAAAAACCACCTC
>NW_011481720.1:3070-3829 GCF_000754665.1 Bison bison bison | reverse complement strand
AGCGACCCCATGGACTGCAGACTATCAGGCTCCTCCGTCCATGGGATTTTCCAGGGAAGAGTACTGGAGTGGGGTGCCATTGCCTTCTCCGAAAATTTATGCTATGACCCCACAGATGTTTGGGCCTATTTCTTGATCCTCCATTCCGTTGCTATTTCCTGCTCTATTACAAAACTCTTATTGTTGTTCAGCTACTGAGTCATGTCTGTCTCTTTGTGACCCCATGGACTCCAGCATGCCAAGCCTCCTTGTCCCTCACTATCTCCTTAAGTTTGTATTATAACTAAAATTTTGTAAGATATAGATCCAGATACTCTTCATTAATCTTTTTTGCATAGTTTTCTAGTTGTACCCCTCTAGCTCCTGCCCCTTTCTTTCCTCTACTTCCTCACAAACTCCTCATCAAATATGCCTATAGTCAGATTTCCTCTCGTCCAATGCATTCTTGAGCTCAATGGCTTTTTATAACTCTAAAATTCATTTCACATGCCCAAATCTCTTCTCCAAGTTCCAGCACAGTGTGTATAGCATGATTCCGTGTGTGTGTGTGTGTGTGTGTGTGTTATGCATGGAGTAGCATAAAAGTGATTAATGTATGAATGCAGACCAACTATTGTTTCCTCGGTACCCAGTAGTAATATGTATTTCTTTATTTACATATTGTCTGTCTTACTTTCTATACCACAAGATCCATATACCAAGGACTCTGTCTTGTACCATGCTTCATCTTTGTTCCTAGAAGATATTTTCACTGGGTAT
>NW_011481720.1:2315-2754 GCF_000754665.1 Bison bison bison | reverse complement strand
TAGGGAGAACAGAGTGTCCTATTTATAATTATAGGACTTCATTAGGGCATCCACTCCTTGGTATTTGACTTTTCAAAAAGCTTTCTGCAATTTGTCATAACCAGGCCTATAGGTCTGATTTTGGCAAGCCTAAGCTATCTGAAGGGCAGATTAAGCTTCAAAAGCAAAGTCAATCTAGACAACATCACAGTTAAAAGATACCTTTAAGATCACCTACTCCACTTCCAACATTTTACATTTAAAAAAGAGAATGAGAGCCTGGAAAGGCAATGCATTTTCTCCAGCATACCAGCACACTTCCATGCCCATCTTCAATAAATGCATATGATTGATAACCATAAAATGAAGATGTACTTAATAATCAGTTCCAGCTGAGTGATATCAAATAAGCAGCCACATTTATGAAGGATGTGTCACATTTAGAACATCAGGAGAAATT
>NW_011481720.1:0-816 GCF_000754665.1 Bison bison bison | reverse complement strand
TATCTCCACCCAGCCATGCTCCATACACTTAAATACTCAACAACCTCACAACCACAACACTTCTTAAAGTCATCAACCTAAAAGCCACACAAGGCAGAATGTATTTGGAACTCCCCATTTCACCTAACCACTAAAGAACTGTTATTATTTGACGTGTTTGGCAATTCCCTTGAAAAGCCTCATCCACAATGCTTCTCTTCATTTGTGTGAGTCAGAGTTTCCTCAGGTGGAAAAGCCCATCCCCATGGTGTTTGCCAAAAACAACCAAAAACTGTTTAATACTGCAGCTATAAGAAGTAGTAGTGATACCAGTTAGATCAAAGGAGAGACTGGCCAAAAGGTAAAACAAATACTTGGTAAAACGATACTATTTATTGAGCACTTTGAAAAGCAGTATCTTTCCTGAAAATCTAGGAGTCAATTCACACATGCAGGGTTGTGTGAGTACCCAACAGATACCTGAAAAGACTCAAAACGTTCACCACAGATTGATCTTAGGGTCCTACACAGGTAGGAAGTGAAAGGTAAGACAGAATTGTCAAATGTCTGCCTGAGAGTTGAAGGCATGCCTAAGAACACATATAGGGACCCCTGGAGAAAAAATCAAGGAGAAATACTAATTCAGACATTTACATAAACCTCTATTCAGTCACCCTATTTGCTTGGATTGTCAGAGAACCAAACTGTGAAGGCAGCATAAAAATAGTAAATCAGTATAGCAGATAGGCACTCAATGAAAGATGCTGGAGAAAAGGAATCAGGTGATCTGTGGGTGGGGATCATATTTTGACAGGGCATTTCATTTGCAAAATCATT
>NW_011481719.1:9232-10410 GCF_000754665.1 Bison bison bison | reverse complement strand
TAGTTCTAAAAGGCCTTGTAGGTCTTCATAGAACCGTTCGACTTCAGCTTCTTCAGTGTTACTGGTTGGGGCATAGACTCGGATTACTGTGATACTGAATGGTTTGCCTTGGAAATGAATAGAGATCATTCTGTCGTTTTTGAGATTGCATCCAACTCAACTCATAATAGCTTACAAAAAAAAAAAGAGATTAATTGTGTCACATTGTTGACATCCCACCTTCACTCCCTCATGTTTATTGTTTCAAAGTGCACACTGCCCACTTCCTTCTGCCAACACTTGAGTTTGGCAAATCTCAGTGCTGGGGAGTTAACACCCTCATCCTCTGGAGCTGTCCTCTGTCAAAGACACACAGGATTGGGGTATCAGTATCCTAGCTCCTTTGGCCCCAGTTGAGATAAGTGGAGACAGTGCTTTGCGCTGGTTCCCAGAAGATTCCTTGGCAAGATTGAACATGTGGTGCCCAATGGCAGATGGCCTGACAACACACACTCTTCACTGGCTCACTCCCTTCCTGTCACCCTCCCTAGAGCTCTTGCCATGCATCCTGGGATCACTTCCCAACTAAACCACTTGTACTTGAATCCTTGTCCACTTCTGGTGGAACCCAAGCTCAGGTAGCTGAATTGTTCAACTGAAAATTCCAGGTAGATCTTCTCTAATCACAGCACAGTCCAGGGCCTCAAACAATGTTCTAGTAGCTCAGTTTCACTCTTTTCAAAATCATGGTCTTCTCTTGTGATGGCAAGAGGGTTGCTGGCAGCTCTACTTTTACATAGTCAAAAAAAAGAAAAGTTCACCTGGGTAAATCTGAAGATCTAATTGGCTTTTTTCAATGATTCATGAATCAGGCAGCATCCCATGTAGCAAAACATGGGGTTGTACAAAGTAAAAGGTTTTTATAGGCAGAAGGAAGGAGGGACAAGAAGGTATTAGCAAAAGGAAAAAAAAAAAAAAAAGATGGTTTCAGGCCAGGACCATTTTCTCATGGGGAAAGCGAATAGCAGGGTTTTTATCACAGATAACCTCACTGGTATTAATCAGGAAATTTCAGATTGACTGTTTTAAAGGTCATGTTTCTGGAATAGGTGGAAACTACAATTGAGTCTTGATTTGCTTTTGTGGGAGATGGGGCAAATGATTCCACTTGGGGCTTGTTATTGCTTTTTAACAACATC
>NW_011481719.1:3251-6516 GCF_000754665.1 Bison bison bison | reverse complement strand
ATCCCCTTGCAATGTGGGAGACCTGGGTTTGATCCCTGGGTTGGCAAGATCCCATGGAGGAGAGCATGGTAACCCACTCTTGCCTGGAGAATCCCCATGGATAGAGGATCCTGGCAGGCTACAGTCCATGGGGTTGCAAAGAGTCAGACACGACTGAGTGCCTAAGCACAGCATTGTTTGGCTGGGACTTGGTTGGCAAAATGATATTCTAATTATATAATTTCTACTTCACGTATTAACTTTATGATATTTCTATACACACTTATTGTTATTGCTATATATTATATCTTTATAATATTTCTATAAAGATATTTTCCTTGTCAATATTTCAATTACTCTCTGAGATCAAGTGTATGATTATTTATCAGTCTTTAGGATAATGAGTTGATTCCCTGTAACGTGACCAGTCATCCCTGTTTGACTGAGATGAAGGTGTTTCTCAGGCCATGAGGCTTTTTGTGTCACACCTGAACAGTCCCAGGCAAACCTGGTGCAAATCAGGACAAATCCCCAAAAGGAACTGAGGAGGATGTTTTTGTGACCCCATGGATTTAAATATACTTGATGTGTTGTAATCCACTGGATTCATTTTATTATTGATTCGAGAATCATTGAATCTTTAGCCAGTGAAAATCTTTTCAGGTTTGCTCTCAAGTCTTTTAACATGGACTCTGTAGTCATTGATAACTTCCTAGTTTTCTGGGATGAAAGGTCTTCTAAGCTTATTTTGTACATTTCCTCCCTGCAAAATAGAATCGGCCATCTATGATTAATGATAATTGTGGTTTTTCCTTTTTAGTCCTAATGTTTTTATTATTTTACTCTACTGGTTAAGATAGGCTTCTCTGGTAGCTCAGCTGGTAAAGAATCTGCTTGCAATGCAGAAACCCCAGTTCAATTACTGGGTTGGGAATTCCCCTGGAGAAAGGGTACACTACCCACTCCAGTGTTCTTGGGCTTCCCTGGTGGCTCAGATGTAAGGAATCTGCTTGCAATGCAGGAGACCTGGGTTCCATCCCTGGATTGGGAAGATTCCCAAGACCGTTAATGTAGAGTAGAAAGGATAATACTGGAAGTCTTGTGTTTTTAAGGGAATGTTTTTAACATTTCACTTTAAAAGTAAATTAAGACTCCATTTGTCAGGTTAAGGAAGTTCCCTTTACTTCCTAGTTTACTAAGAGATTTTATAGCTAAGAGATTAGTTAAAAATACGTACTAATATTAAATTTGACCAAGTTACTTTCAGCATTTAGTGAGAGAATTTTATAATTAATATATTTAGGTGGTGTGTTGTTCAAATATCAAGCCTTCCTCATACTTCTGGGTCTTCTTGGTGGCCCAGACAGTAAAGAATCTGTTTGCAGTATGGGAGACCCAGGTTCAGTCCCAAAATTGGGAAGATCTCCTGGAGACGGGAATGGCAACCCACTCCAGTATTCTTGCCTGGAGAATTCCATGGACAGAGGAGCCTGGCGGGCTACAGTCCATGGGGTCTCAGTGACTAACACCACACACATACTTATAAGTGTACCAATATTATTTTAAATATTCAGTACTAGATGGATAATATTTTTAGGAGTTGTCATTGCTTTTTATAAATACTGTTGGTCTATAATTTTTGTTTGTAATCTATTCTTGTTTTTGTCATTATGGTTCTCTCTTAGGCTCAGAATAAGGCGTTGACTTGCTTCCTGTTTTTTATTATTCTCAGTACTCAGATATGGTTTGTATTATATGGAAATCATTGGTCTTGGGTTTGAAATAACTTGCCTAAAAAACCATATGTATGTATAGTGTTTTAAATTTATATGTAAATTCAAAATTTCTAATTTTCTTATCAGTTTTGCTCTATTACAATTTTTAGAAAGTTTTATATTTTGTCCAAGTTTTCAAATTTATTTGTATGAATCTACCTCTGCATTTTCTTGTAATTATTTGAATTTTTACTGTGCCTATAGCTATAATCTTATTTTACACAATATTTTTGTGTCTTAATGTCCTTGAGAAAATTTATTAGGGATTTGTCCATTTTGTAATTCTTTTCAAAGGACCATTTTATTTTATTTTTTGGTTTATAAAATGTAATTTTATTTTATGTTACTCTGCTGTTACATAGGGCATAACATTTTCACAAGGCTTTTTTGGGACTACAGTCAATGATTAGCAGCATACAATAGTGGTCCAACTCTCTAAATAACAATCACTAGACAAACTGGACACCCTCTCACATGTGCACAAATCTGCATGGAAAAGTACTAATGTTTTAGACTGGACTGTGTGCTTTCCCCCCCCTTTCCAGTGTATTAAGAAATGACATGCACTTTAATTTGCTAAAAGCAATGGTTGCATTCTGGCAGCAACATGCTACTTCTATTACATAGTAAAGTGAATGCCAGAACTACAAAGGCAGGAGGTGTAAGTGAGTTTTTATTGGGAAGAGTGAATAAGGAAACTCCCTGTTGTCACAGATACACAAGACCTCCATCACATATGATACAGGAGGCATTTAATCTGTGATTACCCCAGCCCCAAAATGTTGAACGCTTTTCCATTCAATCTAATACTTCTGGATTCCTACTAAAAAGGAATACATTAAGAGGATGGAAAAGTTGCTCACTGAAAGGAAATCTCTGAAGAAGAGTAAGGGAGGGAATGTAGAAATTAAGAAGTTATGTAGAACATGCTCAAAGGACCATTTTAAATTGATCCTTTTCATTGTTTGTTTCTATTTCCTTAATTTTGGCTCTCATTCTTACTATTTTCCTTATCCTATCTTTGTTGTTTACTCTTATTTTGTCTTAAGACTTTTTGATTGAATGTTTAGCTCATCATGTTCAGTTTTTTGTTTTTAATATATTTTTAAGGCTGTAAAATTACTCTGTATTGCTTTAGGTTTATCTCTGAAGTGTTAAAATATAAACATTTCATTATAGTTCAGTTGTAAATATTTTAACAATTTCATTATGTCTTTGGTTCACAAATTATTTAGAAGTGCATTTTTTCTTTTATTAATTTTTATTTTATATTGGAAATAGTTGATTTAGATTAGTTTCAGGTACACAGCGATGTGATTCAGTTATACATTTATATATATGTTTTTCAAATTCTCCCACTGAAACTACTACAGAATAGAGTTCCCTGTGCTGAACCGTAGGTCCTTTTTGCTTATCTATTTTATATACAGTAGTGTGTACATGTTAATACCAAACATTTAATTTATTCCCTCTCCTTCCCTTTTGGTAACCATATTTTTTTTTTTCTATTT
>NW_011481719.1:0-760 GCF_000754665.1 Bison bison bison | reverse complement strand
GTGGTTATGCGGAAGGCTGAACTTGGTTGCAGAGCTAAGGAGATTTCTAAGCAAAGCATGCATGTACCACTGGGTTTCTTCTTGCTGCTTATAGTGAAATGCAAGGGGAAAGAGGTAAACTGAGGAAAGAATTGTTAAACAAAAAGGAACCAGGACTGTATATATCTGAAAATTCTCAATTTGAAAAGATACTAAAAATTAAGAGTACAGCATAGAGAAAAATCTGAGTGAGACTGTACAACTTTTCATTAAAACATCAGAAAAAATTAATGGTGGGAGTATTCAATCACACAAACGGTTCTTTCTAGAGATTAAGATGAGCCTCATAGGTCCTCTCAATCAAACCAAAGGACCCCTAGGAAGCTTGAGAATATGGCCTGTCAGCCATCTGAGCAGGGGGCAAAATAGAGGTTACGTAGAAAAGATTTGTGGGTGTGTCTTTTTCTAAAGACACAAACTTCATTGAATCCATGGGAGACCCATATTAGTGCAAATCCAAATTAAAGTCCCTGTGGAGCAGCATCAGCAAGGCGTGCACGTGATCAAGGTGTTTATACATCTCTGTTGGGTAGAATCTCCTTGTTTCCAGGAGTAGAATGTAGTGTAGCAATTTTGACTCTCTCTGCCCCCTCAGTCACTTCTCCTAGAGGAGGGAAAAGCGTTTCTTGATCACCCTGTTAAATTGTACCCTTCAATCTCTCTCTCAGCCTTGTATTTATTGCTTCTATAACATGCATCCTAATTTGCTTGTATATTGTTT
>NW_011481718.1:31557-32810 GCF_000754665.1 Bison bison bison | reverse complement strand
GTTTCCTTTGATGTGCGGAAGCTTTTAAGGTTAATTAGGTCCCATTTGTTTATTTTTGCTTTTATTTCCAATATTCTGGGAGGTGGGTCATAGAGGATCCTGCTGTGATGTATGTCGGAGAGTGTTTTGCCTATGTTCTCCTCTAGGAGTTTTATAGTTTCTGGTCTTACGTTTAGATCTTTAATCCATTTTGAGTTTATTTTTGTGTATGGTGTTAGAAAGTGGTCTAGTTTCATTCTTTTATAAGTGGTTGACCAGATTTCCAAGCACCACTTGTTAAAGAGATTGTCTTTAATCCATTGTATATTCTTGCCTCCTTTGTCAAAGATAAGGTGTCTATATGTGCGTGGATTTATCTCTGGGCTTTCTATTTTATTCCATTGATCAATATTTCTGTCTTTGTGCCAGTACCATACTGCCTTCGTAACTGTGGCTTTGTAGTAGAGCCTGAAGTCAGGTAGGTTGAATTTTCTTTATTAGAAATCAAGAAACCAGTTAAAAGGCTCCTGTACTTCAGGTGAGTGCAAAACAAGCTGCATCAAAGCCAATGGGAAAATATGTGGCCCCCTCTTGCCATTGCATGGTTGCCCCCTCCACTCACGCACAGAGCCCTGCAATTTGGAGGAGATTCCCAGCTCCTGGCTTCTCCCTGGGGAGGGTAAGAGAAGACTGGACCATATATCCAATGTTCTGACTTTTTGGGTGACACTGCCCAAGAGAGTGGGGCCTGACTTGGAGAAGTGCTGAGACTTGGCATACTCTAGGTATCTAGAGGTAACTGAGAACAAAAGAGAGCTGAGTGACATATTACTGTTTCTGAGGACTCATGGAACAGCCAACAGATATCAGAGGGAGCAAAAGATTACAAGTTCCTGAAGAAGGAAAAAAAAGTCCCTCTATTAAATATCTACACACACAAGCCCAAAAATTACATTTCTAGAAAAAAGGTTGAGAGGGTCCCAGAATCTCTAGCAAGGCTGATTGGTGAAAGACTTTCCCAGTTTCTAAAGACTTGGCGACTTGTCTCCTTATGCAAATGCACAGATAACAACATAAAGCTCAGTGAATAAACAAACATATACACAAACCAAGGACAAATGGCCCAAAGGAACAAACATCTACAGAAACTGACACTTTAAAAAAGAAGTATATGAATTTACTGATAAAGAATTCAAAATAGTTATCAAAAAATGTTCAACGCGTTTAGAAACACGATGCATGACCACAATGAGAATTTCAACAAAGAAACAGAA
>NW_011481718.1:26696-28353 GCF_000754665.1 Bison bison bison | reverse complement strand
CCACTAAACTTTTTCGCATTCCTTCGCATTAGATTTTTAGATTGGAAAATCTGCATTCAGACTAGGTTCAGGGTCTGAGGTGATGTTCCAATCTAAGTCAATTTCATCAGGTATTGAAATATTACAGTGACATACCCCACCCTCAGTGATGACTGGGCAGCATGGAACCCCATAGAGCACACTGACAGTAAAACAAAATCCAGGCAGAACACTTCCCCAGAACAAGCTCCGCTTTTTTTCCCTAGCATGGTTCCCTTATGTTATCAAAGGCAGAAAATGTCACTGTATCATGTTCTACTTTAGTTTTGATCTAGTAAATAATTTAGGCACTGAATCCTTTCAGGAATGAAGTGAGATATAAATTAACATGATACCAGGTATTTGTTTGGCTCACTCCCTTACCTTGATTCTGTCTTTGCTCAAATATCAATCACTACAAGGCCTATCCTGACCATCCTTTTTCAGACTGTAAACCTCATCCCTGGAACTCTCTACCCTGCTCTATTTCAGTTCTTTTCACCATGGCATTTATACCTGGGATTTATCCATCTGTCTATGTGTGTATATACATGCATGTGTATGTACATGAACATACATACGTGTGTGTATTTTATTTCCTCTTTGTAATGTATTCACAAGCTGCTACAATAATGTCTGGATCATAGTAGGCACCCAAATATATGTCATTTTACTTAGGTTAGTTTGCCAGCTATACCCTATACCTTGGCAGTATATCAAGGATATAAAAGAATTTCAGTGACTCTCCTCATTCCCTACAAAATTAAGGGCTTCTACATTTGGAAATGACACTCTGATGAACTATACACTTTTCACAAAAGTTTTAAACTAATTCCATTTAGATTCAGAGAATATTAACGCCTCACTGGAAAGACACGCTTTTTCTTAACCACCCAGAAGCAATTCCTTTTTCAAGATGATAGTTGTCACTTATTTATGCTGAATAAATTATTTTTAAATTTTAGCATATAACTTTATTTTTGGAACACTAGAAAGAACTGAACTATGATCATTGTTCAGTTAGAGTGATTTAGCACTACTCTCGTACTATTTTCCAAAATTAACTTGCCTAAATATCCCAAATGATGACTGTAAAATGACCTATATTTGGTGAACAAATATTAAAGTTCATAATATTTCATATTATTTTGAATACAGTTATAAACTTCTTTCCTACTGTGAGTTTTATAAAATGTGTCATTCTTCCCTTTCCTCTCATTTAGCCAACAAAAAAAAAATTATTCTATTCCTTTCTACTTATCAAAGCTTAATAAAACACTTCTATCTACTCTGGGTTTGTTAAATGGAGCAAGGAGGAGGTTGGGACTTTGGGGGAATGTAGAGATGAGAAAATAAATGTGAATATTATGAGTTTCACTTCAGATATTTAAATTTGAGAAGATGAGATGAAATAATCATATCTTCTAGGTATATGGAAATGTTAGACCAGAAGGCAGGTAAGAAGCCTGGATCAAAGATGTAAATTTAAGACCATACACATAAAGATGATAATATGAACTCATCACAGCAGGCAAATTTCAACAGGAGAACAAAGGCCTTGAACAAAAACTCAGAAACTAGGCAAAATGCTATTTAGGCAGGAAGCTAGGAAATAGGAGCAGGGTCTGGATAGGTAGAA
>NW_011481718.1:22308-25373 GCF_000754665.1 Bison bison bison | reverse complement strand
GGAAGTGGCAACCCATTTCAGTATTCTTGCCTGGGAATTCCCACAGACAAAGGATCCTGATGGGCTGAAGTCCATGGGGTCGCAAAGAATCGAACAAGACTGAGCACGATGCACTCAGTAAGGAAAATATCTCTTAGTAAGGAAACTAACAGCTGATGATGAGTGTAACTACTGGTGGGGTGTAAATTAATCCATCACTTTGGAAAACTATTTCATATTACTATTGAAGTTCAACCTAGGTATGTAACCTTTGAGGAGGCAATTCAATATACCAAACAGAAATGCATGCACATGTATACAAAAACACATCTACAACAGTATACCTAGCCAAAACACAGAGATATGTCAATATTTGAATGGACATACTGCTATACATTTTTATATATTTATATAATGGAGGAGTTGGTAAACTATGGTCCATGGGCCAAACTGAGCCTGCAGTCTATCTCTGTAAATAAAGATATTTTTATTGGAACATAGTCACATTATTTATATATTGTCTATGGCTACTTTTGTATTACAACAGTCAAACCAAGCTGCTCTGACAGGGACTGTATGATGCACAAAGTCTAAAATATTTACTGCCTGGCTCTTTACAGAAAATGTTTGCTGACCTGGGCTACAGAATTTAAAAAAAAGACAAATCTCAGTCAGACTCAAGGCTATGAATAACTCTCATAAACACAGGGCTGAGTGAAAGAAGTAAGATAAAGAAAAGGAGATATGCTATGATTCAATTCATATAAAGCTCAAAAATAGGCAGTACTACACTTCAGTACACTGGCAGTGCTTCCAGTCAAATTTGTATTTATCTTTGGAAAGGAGGAAGGCAACAGGAAATGGGAAGAACTGGCAACGTTCTACTTCTTGAACTGGGTGTTCATTATGTGGGTGAATTGGGTTATGTGATAATTCATTAAACTGCATGCTTAAGATCTGTGTACTGTCATGTGTATTCCTTCAAAAAATGAGTTTTTTAAAAGATATGTAGAAGGATTATACATAAAATTATTAATAATATTAATAGTTACCCCTGGAGTATAGGAAGGAAAGGATGAGAGATTTTATTTTTAATGGATTTACTTCCATATTTTTTTAACTTTTTGCATAAGCCTGCTTTAGAAAAATGAAAACAAAGTAATAAAATGATGTATATTATTACATATATTGACAAGACAATACACTGTGAGCACTCCAGTGACAATAGGAGGTCAGAAACCAAAGGTTTAAATCACTCAACATCTCTAACTTACGTGAACCAACAATAGAAAATACATTGCATACCTGTTAGTCTTTATGTTTTATCTAAAAATTTCATAATCTTTTGAAACCTTCTCACATGTTTTTAAAACACGATTTTAATTATCTTTGTCAGATTCTAGCTGTTATACATCCCCTATCTTTAGTAATACTGTGCATTAACATGATGGTCTTAACCGTCCCCTTAAGCTAATTCTCCTCCTTTTCAAAGAGATAAAAGACTTCAGGAATTGAAAGTGACATTTAAAAAATGGTGCTGGCAACTACCAATTGTTGCTTAAAGATTTAAGAAAGAAATATTTCTGCATGATTTAATGATTGCTTGCTGTAGCAGTGTTCTTTTGTTTGGTCTCCAACACAACTCCCTAGAGTGTCTTGTTCAATATGCAACAAAACAATGATGTAGAGGTTTTGACAAAAAGCCCATCTCCCTATTGAGATAGCATTACATGGTAATAGCTTCCTAAGCTATATAATTCAATGAGATATATTTTAGTATTAAAATATCTGTTAATCAGTTTTTAAAGCTGTGATGTTCAAAACTCGGAACAATATGTAAAACATTCCTTTACCAAAAGAATGACTAATTTTCTGTACAGCTTTGATAAGTTACAAGAAATAGGTTTATCTCAGAAGACTGGTTATGATTAATATGCAGTTCATAAAGCTCCTTAGCTCTGTATGGTCTCTAACTGAATCTAATAAAGATAGGTCACGCATTTTTCATATTCCTTTTTCACCCATGACAGATCTCTAATAGGATTTATATGCATTTGATATTAATTGTATCGGAGACTGCACCAACTGCAATAATCTTTCATTTCTTGCCTTTTTAAAGCTATACATAAATTACAAAGTTTCCATTTTTGTTTGACTGCCACTCTCATTGACAATCAACCACGTTAGTGATAGAGAGGTAGAGAAAGACTAAGAAATATCTCACCTAGTTCAGTGAAATATCAAATGATACCAAAGGCTGTAAACCCAGGCTTGAGAGTGTTTTTGCTCCCCTCCCCACTGTGTCAGAAGAGCTCAAGCATGTAACATCAGTGAAAATCTTGCACTCTGAATTGGAGAGGAAAGGGCATGCTTTTAATAACCATCTCACAGAGGGGTGCAGGCAGTAACGCATCGTTTTGATGAAGTACAGCTTTTCTAACCATCTACAGAGACAACACAGGAAATGTAAAAATGAGATAGTGCTACCTAAAATGAAATACCGAGTGTCCTAGGGACTCAGTCGAAAATAGTCCTTAATTTTAGTTCTGAACTCAAAAGAGGCTTCACTTATATCTGGGGGAAAAGAAATGCATCTTTTGAGACTATTCAAATTGTAATTGCAGTTAAGTGAAGTGAACAATTATATTTTCAATATTCTATATTCTGTACTATGACATAAATAGTGAAAACTTTCATTCTGCAAGAGAATATAGCAAGGGATTTGAGAAACTAATAAAATGTTGCTTTACACTCTATCAAAACACTTGGCTATTAGTGAATAAAATCTAGAAGATAAAAGTAGGTCATAATTGTAATGATTTTCTTTTGTTGAAACAGACTATATACAAATTCAGCATGTAAATGTTTCTTATACATATAGGAATTTAAAAAATAACACACAAAGAAGTCTGTAATGACTGTTTAAATTCAGAGTTACCTATGGTTATATATATATATATATATATAAATTTTTGCCCTTGAATTAAGAAAAGTCACTTTTAAAATATAACCCAAGAAAAAAATGAAGACAAATTCAGAAGTCTACTAAATAAAGAAAGGCAACCAAATACTCCTCAGCCATCTAT
>NW_011481718.1:21496-22208 GCF_000754665.1 Bison bison bison | reverse complement strand
CCGTAAAGGAGTAACTGCTACTAGACTAGCCGTCCATCTGTAAACAACTAGAGAACTACACAAAATGTATGAAACAATTGTTCTCAGACATTGGACAACAGGGTACACAGGGCTGAGATCCCTGAGAGAAAGGAAACAAAGTAAGCCCTATAATCATCCCAGTTTTGTGTCTGGAGGCACCTTCCACATTATAGTTCAGGAAGGGAAGTTATGCAGAGTACTATAGTCTTATAATGCTGAACAGAGAGACATGTAAGATCAGTGAAGGTAAGGCAGTTGGTATTTATGGGGTACAGTATCAGAGAAGAGAAAGCCCACAGAAAAATAGTTCCATTTGGCTGAATACTATTCTGCACAAGGGTAGGGGAAACTATGAGGATGGGCACAGAACACTACTAGAGAAAGAATGCCTACCAGAAAACAATAGGCTTAAGACCTACTGGAGACCACACAGAGCTAGGAGACATTCTGATCAGCCAGAATGCAGAGACTTCATTGAGCATTTAGAGACCTGAAAAAGGCCACTCTTCAGGATTAAAACTAAAGTAGCTCTATGGGAAATGCTACTTTAGATTCATACAAAGTTTAAAAACAATCAGCTTGAAATGATCAAGCTGATCTATACATAAGTTAACAGGCAGAACAAAGCCTAACATTCTTTAAGACAATCAAATTAAAACACTCAATAATGTCACATTCTAATATTTAGAAT
>NW_011481718.1:11558-19983 GCF_000754665.1 Bison bison bison | reverse complement strand
AATCCTAAATAAGGTAGGAAAAGAAATTAAAAGAACAAAGGATAGATGAAGCAGAAAACTAATAAGACTGTAGACATAAAGACAGCTATATTAACAATCATATTAAATATAAATTGATTATAACCATACAAATTAATAGGCAGAGATTTTCAGACACTATTAAAAATATATATACTCAAATGCTTTCTACCAGGAATTCACTTTAAATATAAAGATGCAGGTGAGTTAAATGTAAAAGGATAGAAAATGATCTATCATGCAAAACGATAATCACAAGAAAGCTGCAGTAGCTAAATAAATATCAAACAAAGTAGACTTTAGAGCAAGGAATATCATCAAATATAAAGAAGGACATTTCATTATTATGAAATGGTTAATTAATAGACAAGACAATCCTAAATGTATATATAATGAATAACAGAGTTTCTAAATACATGAAACAAAATTGACAGAACTAAAGAAGAAATTGACAGAACTAAAGAAGAAATTGACAAATTCATAATTAGAGTTGGTGATTTCAATATGCCTCTTTCAGTAACTGATAAAATAAGTAGACATAAAATCATTAAGAATATAGAAGACTCTAACAACACTATTAACTGACTTGATCTAAATGATGCTTATAGAACACTTTAACCAACCGCAGAATATATCTTCTTTTTCAAGTACACCAGGAACATTCAATAAAATAGACTATATACCAAACCATACAATTAGCCTCAATAAATTTAAAAGTAATGCAATAAACCATATCACTCTTCCCTCAAATTCTCAATTATTGACATGGTAATAAAATTAAATTATCGGGGGGGGTGTCTTATAAGTATAATTAAGTTAAGGATCTTGAGATGAGATCACTCTGGATTATCCAGGTGGGTACTTAATCCAAAGAAAAGTGTCCTTATAAAAGATACAGAAGACAGTCACATTGGGAAAAGGAGAAGACTATGTGAACTCAAAAGAAGAGACTGAAGTAATGCAGCCACAAGCCAAAGAATATCTGGAGTTATCTGAAGCAGAAGAAGCCAATAAGAATTCTCCCCTAGAGCATTCATGGGGACTGCAGCCCTGCCAACACCTTGATTTCAGATTTCTAGCTTCCAGAACTGTGAGACAGTAAATTCTGTTGTTTTAAGCCACCAAAGTTGTGGTAATTTGTTATGACAGCCCTAGGAAACCAATACAATCACTTAAGTATCTATATTAAAGGAGACTTTATGGATATGCTTATCTTCAACTTGAATTGATGTTGCCAATTGACTCTCTAACATGACTGTACCTATTTACAACACCTATGAGCAGAAAATGAGTTTCCAGCACCTAGTATTATCAGACTAGGGGAAGGGGGGGGGGCAATTTAATGAGTGTGCAATGGCATTTGGTTATTTTAATGTTCCAAGTAGAGTTGAACTAATTTGGGAAACTTGATCACTTGACTTCTAAGGTCCCTGCCAATTCAAAAAGTCTATTTCCATTACTTTTCATTTACCCATTTAATATACCTTTACTGAGTACCTAATTTGTGTCATACAGACACAGTGATCAGCACTGAGACACATATGAACAACATATTGTCTCTGTCTATCTCAACAGCTGTCTTACCTCTATATCTCCATGACACAGATATTTACTATTCACTATACTATTTTTATACATTGTGTTACATTATTAAAATTCTTATGAAAACAACACACACACATATATACTTTTTTCTCTGAACTAGATTGCAAGCTTGATGTGAATGAGATTCCATTTTTATCATACTAGTTTTATAGTGGCTAGTCCAGTGTTTTGCACATGAAAGTTCAATACAACCTTTCTGAAATTTGTCAAATGCACAGAATGACTCATTCACAGATTTTTAAAAAAAAACTTCAAGCCATATTCACCTAGGTGGGTGATGGGATGGTTTTTTATGCTCTGAATTATCTGTTTTCTTATACATTTATCTTTCTGACAAAGAAGATAACTTATGGTATGACTGGTAAAGTCTGAGGTTTCTAGTCAAGAATAGTGATGATCCTAATAAGATATTAAATGGTTTATGTCAGGAACAGGGGGAAGGTAGAGAAAAATAAAATCCAGGGACATTCATTTCAATGACAATCATGTCCAGTCCCAATAACTCATCTTTTAGCAAATCTCAGCTTGATGATTAGAGAAATGTGACAGAATTAAAAAGATGCATGTTGACACAATAGAAAGACCAGGAACTTTGGTATCAGACCTAAATTTGACTCCTGATTCTATTCCACAAGTTTTGTGACTTCATACAAGGTACTTTATCACTCTTAAGTTTCAGTTTCTTCATTTTTCAGAGAATAAGAATTCCATCTACCTCACAGAATTGTGAGGATTAAATGAGATAAAGATACATACCTAGTGCACAGGTCTTCCCTGGTGCCTCAGATGGTAAAGAATCTGCCTACAATGACGGGGACCCAGGTTCGATCCTTGGGTTGGAAAGATTCCCCTGGAGAAGGGAATGGCTACCCACTCTGTTATTCTTGCCTGCTGCTGCTGCTGCTAAGTTGCTTCAGTCGTGTCCAACTCTGTGAGACCCCACAGACGGCTTCCTACCAGACTCCTCTGTCCCTGGGATTCTCCAGGCAAGAATACTAGAGTGGGTTGCCATTTCCTTCTCCAATGCATGAAAGTGAAAAGTGAAAGTGAAGTCGCTCAGTTGTGTCCGACTCTTAGCGACTTCATGGACTGCAGCCTACCAGGCTCCTCCGTCCATGGGATTTTCCAGGCAAGAGTACTGGAGTGGGGTGCCACTGCCTTCTCCGTATTCTTGCCTAGTGTATAGTAAATACTCAAATACTAACATTCTTTCCTAACCTCCCTAACAGAAATGAAATATAAAAGGTATAAGTGAGGGTTGGTAATTTAGTAATAATTATCAAAGGCTTCAAAGAGGTGTATTCCTTGACCCAGAAAGTCTACTTCTTATATTTAAAGACAAAAAAAAAATTAAACAATTCTTCAAGGTTGTGTAAATAAGGATGCTCATTTTAGACTCACCAATGGTTAAAAATCGAAAACAATCCAAATGTCTTTCATAATGCAATGGCATGAGATAGGTTTCCAAAGAGGGGAGAGGACATTCACTCTGCTCTCTGGAAATGAACAGTAATAGGAAAGAAGTGGAAACCCACTCCAGTATTCTTTCCTGGGAAATCCCATGGACAAAGAAGCCTGGTGGGATACAGTCCATGTGGTCACAAAGAGTAGAACATGTTGATTGAGCATGCATACACACACACACACAAAGGAAGAAGACTTAGTATCCTCCTGTCCAAGCTCTCACTTCCTTCTTCTGGAAAGACAGATTTATCTAATTAATGCCATCATAGGGACTCTGTCTTTCATTCCATTCTTCCATTCTCCATATTCAGTTAGAGTTCATCACTCATGCACTGACCCATACCTTATTTCTTTCTCCTCTTTACTTGCATCTACACTCCCTCTATAACTCTATGTTTCTACCTCTGCTTTTTTCTCCCAGTAAGCCCGAGAGCATCTCCCTCCACTCCCAAATGATCTGCTGTTTGCTGGAGAATGGGGTAACCATTCAATTGCCAACAAAACAAATACTATGGAGCCACTGAAAATTATGTAGGTTTATATATTTTGACATGGAGAAATAACCATACTATCTTGTTGAGTAAAACAAATAATAAAACAAATACAAACACTAAAACTGCTTTGCTCAAGATAGTAAACTTAAGATGCACTTTGGATGGGGAAGGGAGCCTCATTTCTTGACTAAATTTTCTACAAGATAGTTGTACTATTGCATAAAATTATTTTTTAAGTGTGGAAATAGAATACAAAGAATAAGACAGATCAGAAATAAAGTACACAATAGGGAATGAAATCAAAATAGATAAGCTAGAATGACCTGTCTCCTCGTTCTCTAATGGTTATAAGATTCTAGAACCAGGTTCCAAGTATGCTTTTTCAAATGAAAGTTCTAATATGGTAGAACCTATACTCCAATATCTGAAAATAGAAGAACTTTTAATATGGTAAAGTCCTACTGCTCCTGAAACTTTCACTGTATATAATAAAATCATGATACAGAAAAACTAGTCCTCATAACAGGTGGTGTACCCTATAACAGCAGCATTACAAAGATATTCTACAGCAGTTTCATTATGTTTATTCATTGACAAATACACTTTCTTCCAAAGCATCCAAACTCATTACTAATAATTTAACTAACACCTCCTTGGAGCCTATTTTAAAGTAACTTTAATTTCAAAATATAATGACATTGAAATTTAAAAAAAAAATTACCATGCCTACACAAACCTATTTTAAAATATCTAAAATTTAAATAAATTAACATTGAAATGAACAAACCAACTCTGTCTCCAAAGTTACATTAAATTTACATACTATTGAAATTATGCTTTTATAGCAACTGAAGTGTTAGGCTAACTGCAGCATACATAATTTTGTATATATCATAGAATTCAAATTGGAATATTCAATCTAATCTGATAGAAAAACTATCCCCAACACTATCTGTGTTATACAAGCAGTCCCAATTTGCAAGTGGGTTGTATTCTAAAGATGGTTTGCAAGTCACTTGGCAAAAAATGCTGGGATGTATTTAATAAGAAAAACAAGTTTAATTAAATGCTCAAAGCTTTTGCACAGCAAAGAAACTACAAACAAAGTGAAAAGACAACCCTCAGAAGGTGAGAAAATAACAGCAAAGGAAACAACTGACAAAGGATTAATTTCCAAAATATACAAGCAGCTCATACAACTCAATACCAGAAATACAAACAACTCAATCAAAAAGTGGGAAAAAGACCTAAAAAGATATTTCTCCAAAAAGACATATAGATGGCTAACAAACACATGAAAAATGCTCAACATCGCTCATTATTAGAGAAATGCAAATTAAAACTACAATGAGATATCACTCCACACTGGCCAGAATGGCCATCATCAAAAAGTTTACAAACAATAAATGCTGGAGAGGGTGTGGAGAAAAGGGAACCCTCTTGCACTGTTAGTGGGAATGTAAATTGATACAGCCACTATGGAAGACAGTATGGAGATTCCTTAAAAAATTAGGAATAAAACCACTATATGACCCACCAATTCCACTCCTAGGCATATATTCTGAGGAAACCAAAATTGAAAAAGACACATGTACCCCAATGTACATTGCAGCACTATTTACAATAGCTAGAACATGGAAGTAACCTAGATGTCCATCGACAGATGAATGGATAAAGAAACTGGTACATATATACAATGGAATACTACTCAGCCATAAAAAGAATGCATTTGAGTCAGTTCTAATGAGGTGGATGAACCCAGAGTCTATTATAGAGTGAAGTAAGTCAGAAAGAGAAATATAAATATTGTATACTGATACATATATATGGAATCTAAAGAGATGTCACTGAAGAATTTATTCTCAGGGTAGCAATGGAAAAACAGACATAGAGAACAGACCTATAGACATGGGGGGAGGGGAGGAGGAAGAGGGTGAGGTATATGGAGAGAGTAACATGGAAACTTACAATACCATATGTAAAATAGACAGCCAATGGGAATTTGCTGTATGTCTCAGGGAACTCAAATAGGATCTCTATAACTCAAATAGGATCTCTATAACCTGTTGGGGGGTGGGATGGGGAGGGAGATGGGAGGGATGTTCGGGAAGAAGGAGACATGGGTGTACCTATGGCTGATTCTTGTTGATGTCTGACAGAAAATCACAAAATTCTGTAAAGCAACTATCCTTCAATTAAAAAATAAAGTGGCAAACCAAAAGAAAAAACAAATAAATAAAATGTTCAAGTTCCAAAGCAATCTTGAAGAACACAATTAACCCATAAAAAATGTTTTACTGTAATAACATAAGTTCTAAGCCCTGAACTCCCTTGTAACAAGGGATGTGGTCCAGAGGAACCTCTGAAAACTGATGGGGAGAAGAGGAGCACTGCCCCAGCTATTTGGGGGTTATTAGGCATGCTGGATCTTAGTTCCCTGACCAGGAATCAACCAACACCCCCTGCAGAGGAAGCATAGAGTGTTAACCACTGGACTGGACCACCAGGGAAGTCCCTGCCCCAGTTTTGGTAGCAGTAGGAGCACAAAAGCAACAAAGGAGAGTTCCAGCATTATGGGGTTGGAGTGCCCATGTTCAGGATGATAAATGAATTGTCCATAAAAGGAGCAATCAAGGACTACTTGGAAAAAAGTATCAAAACAATACAGGAAGAGTGAGGTACCAGATATCATGAAACAAAGCATTCTTTCACAGTTTTGAACTTAAAAATAAGGGCTGGTAGGTTTGCATGTCATTTACCCTAATAGATTCCCTTCCTAGAAACTCCAAGAAGGGGGAGCTATTTTCCATTAATTGCATATTCTTATTTCCATAATTATCCCCGTTGTTAAATAATAACTGGGGAAAACCTACTAGAGATCTGCATCATGGTGCCCAGGGAATGCATTCAGGTAGGAAGTAACACACACAGCAGTTCAGAACTCAGAGTTTAGCATGAGGCACAACTAACATTGGGCAGGTTAGTCTTCTCTAAATTTCAGGCTCTTCCTAATCTTGAGATTAAAATAATGAGCAACCCATGAGGTTGCAGAGGATCGAATGAGGTTATCCATGAAAACCATTTATCACAGTGCCTGGTCCACACTATAAATGTTACCAGATAGGTTACCTAGCAGAGATGTTGAGACTGGGGTGGAAAAAGTGAAAAGTGAAAGTGTTAGTTGCTCAGTCATGTCTGACTCTTTGCAACTCCCATGAACTGTAGCCCGCCAGGCTCCTCTGTCCATGCAATTTTCCAGGTACGAACACTGGAGTGGGTAGCCATTCCCTTCTTCAGGCATCTTCCTGACCCAGGGATCAAACCCAACTTTCCTGCACCGTAGGCAGATTCTTTACCATCTGAGCCACCAGGGAAGACAAACCCCTGGACTGAGTCAGCCACTTAACAAACTGGCTTAAGTTCTCTCTCAGCCAATAAGTAAAACTGCCAGACTGCATTCCTGAAGTCTGAAAAGTAGAAGCTTTTTCCTCCCCATAAAATGATATAAGGGTTCAAGTATCTTTTATCCTATTTCTAGGCTTGATTGCCTTCCCTCTCCCCACAAGTTTTGAGACTTCTTTGCCTCATAGAGAACATTGTTGAAAAACAATATATTTTATTTGTGACCAATTGTTTTCTTCAGAAATCAATCTCAGAAATATTAATATGAGGCTAGGACGAAACATGCAAATGGCATTCCACATTTTACCAGATATTCTTGAAAACTTTCCTCCTGCACTTAGTGTATTCCTTCTATAATATACACCCATAACCTTTTTAATTATATTAAGTACTGAATAAGTCATAGATAGGTATTTGTCCCATGAGCTTTTCAAAAGAACAAAATACAAGTCCTTCACCCAACACAAGCAGTGATCTATGAATGTGTGTGGTATACAAACTTAAAGATACCTCTTTAAGTATAAGTACTAAAAGGGGAGGTAGCTAACCATTCCTGATGGAAACTTGCGGAAAATATATTATGCCTAGACTGCACTGATGAAGAGTATATTGAATCTCACCTTGATGACTCCTCATCAAGATCAATTTCTATTCTGTGTAATAATACAGAGATGCCCTCTGAAACCACTGAAGAACAGCGAGTTGTTTTTCCCTCTGTGAAATAACTGAAGGCTACTATATTTTTATAGTTCCTCTTTCTGCTGTTAGCTGTCACATCTCATTGTCAGTAGCACTTTTTTTTTTCTTTTCAAATACAAGATTAACTGGGTGAGAGCCTGAGTTGACACCCACGACTCTCTAAGACACACAAGAGACTTTTTTTTTCCTCTTAATTTGCAGAAATGCAGGCCACACTGTAAATAGTTGAGACCAGCCAGAGTACTGAGTTTCTGATCAGGCAACCTCTGCTGAATACAAAACTGCCATAATTGTACTCCAAAAAACAGGAGGGTAAAGCCCAATTGATGGAAACCTTTAAAATCAGGAAACATGTTATCACAGCAAAATACATAAAGCAGTAATCAAAGGTGATTTTCTATCAATCACCATGGAGATGTACTCTATCAGGGATTCATCCAAACAGCTCAGAAATTAAGCTTTGAACATTTCAGGACATGTGATACTACAATAATATGCCCAGATTTTCTGGAATCCCCACTTTTTCCTTTGTTTTTATTGTTTTCTTAGTTTATGTCCTATGAATACCCCAATCCACCAATCAAAATACAGAAAATTAAACACTCAGAATAGAAGCTGTTACAATATTACGTGGGTTTATACCAACTATCTGTAAACAGGAATCAACAGGGTATGGCCTGTTGACAGTATTTGCAAGAGGACATAGAATATGAGCAATTATAATTGTAGCAAGTTTTCCAGCT
>NW_011481718.1:7179-11458 GCF_000754665.1 Bison bison bison | reverse complement strand
TTTTCCAGCTCTTTTGTGGGGGTGGGGAGGACAAGTATGTCTGGTACCTTCATAAAGCTCAAGAAGGGAATTTAGCAACAACCCGAGTTGTGAACAGGCATTTAAGCCACCAAGGTATTAAAGGCACACCTAATAAAGAACAGAAACCTTAATGTCCCTAACAAATTAAGCACAAGGCTAGTATGAAGTACTAAAAGAAATGCCATCCAGGTTCCTTTTCCTACCTAAAGAGCTATTCAGACAAATCCACACCATGCAGAAAAGTATTAACAGAGCAGGTCTAAGGTTAAGGCTGCCAGCAAGATTTACCCTTGGCTGGTGCTTGGGAACTTGGTTAGGGGGCATATTCCCACTGTTCCATAACTGATAAGGATGGCCTACTATGCCTGCTTATATAAATAATATGGATTACATTGAGTGTGTGCTTTACTGTAGGGGATCTGGAATTTTGGTAGATATTAAATGACTAGCCTCCAGTAAAAATCTTGGGCACTGATGCCCTAATGGGCTTCCCCGGGCAGGAACACTGCAGATATATTGCTTATTTTTTCACAATTGAGGGAAGAGAACACTGTATGTGACCCCTTATGGGACAGAAAGAAAACACAAGGAAGCCTGCCCATGGATTCCTCCAGAATACACCTGTACTTCTCCCTTCGTGATCCTGAAGTGTATCCTCACTATATTACAGTGATAAATCTGAGCTGTTAGTAGAACTATACTTGGAGTCCTGTGAGTCCTTCTACCATATCGCCAAATGTGGAATTGTCTTGGGAATCTCCAACTATATTTGTGAAACTGTTTTGAATGTGGCACAGAAGAGAATTTTAAAATGACTTAATACTTGGGTCTCACTCTCAAACTGCTTGTCATCAAGTGGGAGAGTTGGGAAGGTATGCTGGCAAGAAACCAGGACACCCTGATCATTCAAAATTTTAATGAGCATCTATTGTACTCCTGGCAATGTTAGGTTATAGGCTTAATAGGAACACAGAAATTAAACACAGTCTTTGTGTAAAGGACACAGTAACAAACAGTCCTCTTGGAAATGATACTGCCTGAAATATTAGAAACAAAAGGATGTTAACTATTCCGCCAGGGATATTTCAATTTTCTCTGACCCATAATTTAACTTGCACAAGTTATCTATTTCCATGGGTAATCCTAGTTAATTTTCCTCAAAACATTTTGAAAAGGCAGGGTTCTGTACTCCCAAGTTTCACCAGACCCTTTAAAAATTAGTTGTCAGTGCTTTTCTCTCTTAACTAAGTATCAAGTACTATGCAAGATTTGCTTGCAATAGAAACATAAACAGGGTCCCAACTTTCAAGGATCCCAGTCTCTTGGAAGAGACAGAAAAGTAAACAAATCGTTAGAAATCCAGGTTACATGTGTGTGAAGTTTTCAGGAAGTGATGTGGCCGTGTTGACTAACAGCAAAGTGATGATCTCTACCATTACGCACCATTATTGTTAGAAAGCAAACGTGTGAAAAAAAGCTAACAATTATAACACCTAGGGGGAAGAGTCTGAAAATTAACCATAAGAGTCTTACTACTAACTACAGTTTAAAAGAGTTCTGAATTTTCCTTCAAGTTCTAAAATTAGAAAAACATTTTACCGAGATATCATTTTGCCTGATAAGAAAATATAGTATAAAATATCCCTGAAAAGTGATGCCACCACCCTCATCAACAATGGTATTGGTGAATAAATGACATCAGGCCCTGTCTAGGTCCTCACCAACAAGCAATTCTGCCTTTCTCCTATTAGAAAAAGTTCCCAATGTTGAAAGGTATGTTCCATCCTATTTGGCATTATGTTGAAAAAGGAACCTAATTTTTTAACCAATTTCCTTTAAGCCACAAAAACCAATTTCTATAAAGAGAAATAAATCTTGAAATTACTTAATCACTTCACTAAATTTAAACCTCTTTACTTTAAAAAAAATCACCAACTTTTTTTTCTCTACACAGAATATTACAATCTCCTATCTTTGAAGACTTCAAAAATATATTAGTTCAAAATCCATTTCTTGGTTCCCACTGAGATTTAAATTACCTGAAACTAGTAGCTTCACTACAAGAGTTCTACTCCATGGCTTATAAGTTGAATTCACCAGCATGACATCTGTGTTTTATATATGTAAATTCCACAGGTTTACTGTATATTCATGACATCGGCAGCACTGGTTGCCGAAAAGATTGGTACTACAACTGAAACAAATACACAAAATGAGACAGGAAGTAACCATAATTTTTCCTGCTTGCCTAAGTTTATTACTGTAATCATAGAAAAAAATGGAGATTGTCTAGAGCACAAAAACTAAGATAGCAGCTGAGAGCAAGGTAAACTATAAGGAAAAGAAATATTTGCATATAAATCAAAGCAAGCAATGAGGTTTACATCACAGTACATAATATACAATTATTTTATTACAAAAGTTACTGCTTGCATACCAGCTTCAATTATTACATTTTCTAAAATTTGGCACAGGCTATATCAAAAGAAAATTTACTAGCAATAACATAGATAATATTGCCCAGAATTATCCTTTACCTTTTGAATTCTTCCTAATACTGTAGTAAGTCTAGTCCACAAAACAAAACACTAAATTGTTACTGGAATAAAGTAAAAGAATGAGCTTTGTCATCACTGGAAGTCAAGCAAGACAAGATGCTTCAGTCTGAGGCTCTCTCCCTTACTTCCTCTGTTAAAAAGCTATGCAAGTAACACTGTCAGTGCTCATCAAACTGGAATCAATAGTTTGCATTTTTTAAAAAACACAAATAGAAACTGATCTAAATACATGTGTTATCCTTTCTGTAGTAGGAATTACATCTAGAGTAACCTAATTATAGAGTTGGCCCTCTGTATCTACAGATTCAGCCAATAGTAGAGCTAAAATATTCGGGGAAAAGAAGAATTCCAGAAACTTCCAAAAAGCAAAACTTAAATTTGTCATATATCAGAAACTATTTGCATAGCATTTACAATGTAATAGATATTTTAAGTAATTTAGAGATGCTTTAAAGTATATAGGAAGTGGTACATAGGTTATACACCAGTAATACACCAGTGTAGAGAGGGGACTTGAGCATCTTCTGGATTTTGGTACCCAAGGCAGGAAGCGGATTGGGGGATTATCCCAGAACCAATCACCAGTACACACGAAAGGATGACAGTATTTGTTACTGTCAGACTTGATACTCTCACAAAACCTGCCTATAGTCACAGCTACTCACAGCAGAATGAACTAATTCCAAGCTCTAATTACCTGAAGCCCTGTTCTCCACAGCACCTTAATTACTCCCTGGAAATCAGGTGAGCACTTACAATAGGACACTAACCTCACAGGTTAGCAAGGCACCCTGTAGTTCATTTCAGCTGCCAAATTCTTGATTATTACTGCACTAAATAAATTTTATACTATGCCATGGTGGAAAGTTTCACCAATGGTGACAGGGGATTTGTACTTATCTTTCTGTGGAAAAGGGCCTACAGGTACAGTCATATTTTGGATTAACTCCCTTGGCTTCTTCAAACATAAACAGGTTTCCTTCACCTTGTGAAAGTCTCACATGACTCTGTTCACCTTCCTGCTAACTTCTATTCCTCACGGACATTCTGCTCTGCTCTTCTATTTGTACCATTAGCTATAGCTCATCCTTCTGCTGGCTAAACATGGGCACTTCCCTGGATATACTCTTTGTCCCCTGACTCTTGTCTGTCCACTCTCCCCCTCAGGGAGTCCACAGATTCCAAGGCTTGGACCATGGCTTCTAACTGAGGACTCACAAAGTAACAATTCTTGCTCTCTCCCTCCACCTAATTTCTATTCAGCTTCTCTAACAGCTTATCAGACATTTCCACTTATATTTGACAAGTTCTATAACCTGATTTCATTTCTTTATGTCCAAAACCGTATCTTTCACTCCACTGGTAATAACAACAATCTAAGTAGCTAATATTTAATACTCACATCACACCTTGGAAGTAGATGCTATGTTTTTGTGTCATCACCACTTTACAAAAGAGAAAACCAAGATGACACAGCCTACCAGGATTCAAACCTAGGCACACTAACTCCAGGGGCTTCCTGCTTAACCACTGTTGCTCACAATATCTGTGATTATCTCACTATGATTTAGCCAACCTTACAGAAAAGGCTGGGGCTTCCCAGGTGGCACAGTGGTAAAATTTCCTCCTGCAAATTCAGGAGGCAAAAGACATTCAGGTTCAATCCCTGCCTTGGCAAGATCCCATGGAGGAGGAAATGA
>NW_011481718.1:4904-6360 GCF_000754665.1 Bison bison bison | reverse complement strand
GGACTATGAAGAAAGGTGAGGGCCGAAGAATTGATGCTTTTGAACTGTGGTGTTGGAGAAGACTCTTGAGTGTCCCTTGGACTGCAAGGAGATCCAACCAGTCCATCCTAAAGGAGATCAGTCCTGGGTGTTGATTGGAAGGACTGGTGCTGAAGCTGAAACTCCAATACTTTGGCCACCTCATGCGAAGAGTTGACTCATTGGAAAAGACTCTGATGCTGGGAGGGATTGGGGGCAGGAGGAGAAGGGGACGAAGAGGATGAGATGGCTGGATGGCATCACCGACTTGATGGACATGAGTTTGAGTGAACTCCGGGAGTTGGTAATGGACAGGGAGGCCTGGCGTGCTCTGATTCATGGGGTCGCAGAGTTGGACACAAATGAGCAACTGAACTGAACTGAACTGATACAGAGTACGGGCTTCTTGGGTGGCACTAGTGATAAAGAACCTGCCTAGCACTGCAGGAGACATAAGAGATGTGGGTTCAATCCCTGAGTCATGAAGATCCCCTGGAGGAAGGCAAGGCAACCGACTCCACTGTTCATGCCTAGAAAATCCCATGGACAGAAGAGCCTGGCAGGCTACGGTCCATAGGGTCACAAAGACTCAAACATGACTGAAGTGACTTGGCACACACATACAGAGTACAGGAATATGACAAAGGAGAGAGATGTTTAAATTGTTTGGATACATGACAACCTCCACACTAAATTTTTCAAACTGTATACCCTTTATATACCCTGACAGCCAAACGGAGGAGTTTAATTACACTATTTAACTGTGGATGCTTTTATTAATGCTGATGTTTTTACATATATTTGAGATGGGTTTTACTGCAGGGAAGAGTCTCCTCCTAATATACCAAATTTACAAAGACTGAAATATATTTCAAGTAATATTGTCAATTACATATAAGAAATCAAAAGTCAGAATATATTTCTGGCTTCAAACCAATGGACAATGAAAATCAATTAAATGAAGTTTGAATATGGATCTTAATATTTCAGTAAAAATAAATGGTTTGTTTGTTAAGATGATATACATACTCGTTCTATTCCAGCATTATTTTTAGCAACATGAAAGGATTCTGTATCTGTAATTACGTACTCCGACTGTTGCATAATTCACAGAGAAAACCAGTACACCTTTGTGGAATATTAAATTCCAAAATATCTGGAAAGCAGATCAATAAAGCAAAATGCCTCCTGACCTACAATCAGTAGGGTATGATATATTTTTCGAAAAAATATTTCAGGGAGATGAAAGTTTCCATCCCATTACAATTATTGTTAAGTTTTTTGATTGAAATATGTCTCTATCAACATTGACTATGACATTTCCCAGTGAGCTGAACACATTACAATATATTATAGATAAAACTGGGATATTCACATGCAGATGGATGGTTCAGTTCAGGTGCTCAGTCGTGTCCGACTCTTTGCGACCCCATGAATC
>NW_011481718.1:3471-4804 GCF_000754665.1 Bison bison bison | reverse complement strand
CTCCCTGTCTATCATGAACTCCCGGAGTTGACTCAAACTCACGTCCATCGAGTCGGTGATGCCATCCAGCCATCTCATCCTCTGTCATCCTCTTCTCCTTCTGCCCCTAAGCCCTCCCAGCATTGGAGTCTTGTCCAATCAGTCAACTCTTCGCATGAGATGGCCAAAGTACTGGAGTTTCAGCTTTAACATCAGTCCTTCCAATGAACACCCAGGATTCATCTCCTTCAGAATGGACTGGTTGGATCTCCTTGCAGTCCAAGGGACTCTCAAGAGTCTTCTCCAACACCACAGTTCAAAAGCATAAATTCTTCAGCCCTCAGCTTTCTTCACAGTCCAACTCGCACAGCCATACGTGACCACTGGAAAAATCATTGCCTTAACTAGACGGACCTTTGTTGGCAAAGTAATGTCTCTGTTTTTCAATATGCTATCTAGGTTGGTCATAACTTTCCTTCCAAGGAGTAAGCGTCTTTTAACTTCATAGCTGTAGTCACCATCTGCAGTGATTTTTGAGCCCAAAGAAATAAAGTCAGTCACTGTTTCCACTGTTTCCCCATCTATTTCCCATGAAGTGATGGGACCAGATGCCATGATCTTCATTTTCGGAATGTTGAGCTTTAAGCCAACTTTTCCACTCTCCACTTTCACTTTCATCAAGAGGCTTTTTAGTTCCTCTTCACTTTCTGCCATAAGGGTGGTGTCATCTGCATATTTGAGGTTATTGTATTTCTCACGGCAATCTTGATTCCAGCTTGTGCTTCCTCCAGCCCAGCATTTCTCATAATATACTCTGCATATAAGTTAAATAAGCAGGGTGACAATATAGAGGCTTGACGTACTCCTTTTCCTATTTGGAACCAGTCTGTTGTTCCATATCCAGTTCTAACTGTTGCTTCCTGACCTGCATACAAATTTCTCAAGAGGCAGGTTAGGTGGTCTGGTATTCCCAGCTCTTTCAGAATTTTCCACAGTTTATTATGATCCACACAGTCAAAGGCTTTGGCATAGTCAATAAAGCAGAAATAGGTATTTTTCTGGAACTCTCTTGCTTTTTGCATGATCCAGCGGATGTTGGCAATTTGATCTCTGGTTCCTCTGGCTTTTCTAAAACCAGCTTGAATATCTGGAAGTTCATGGTTCACGTACTGCTGAAGCCTGGATTGGAAAATTTTGAGCATTACTGTACTAGGGTGTGAGATGAGTGCAATTGTCCGGTAGTTTGAGTGTTCTTTGGCATTGCCTTTCTTTGGGATTGGAAGGAAAACTGACCTTTTCCAGTCCTGTGGCCACTGCTGTGTTTTCCAAATTTGCTGGCATATTGAGTGCAACA
>NW_011481718.1:0-793 GCF_000754665.1 Bison bison bison | reverse complement strand
ATAACTTATCCTAACTACTCAAAGAGACTAATTGGAAGGACAGATATAAATTGGACAGTAGAATGTGGGAGAAGTAATAAGGAGAACCTATCAATAGATTATGAAGCACTACAAAATTTTTGGCTAAACTTTACCTTGCTCTTATAGACAATACAAACTCCAGTGTCAGCTCTGAAATACAGTAATGCCATGAGATTTCTTCCCCCTCATAGTTCCTTGACCATTCTGCCACAATCTGTATTTCAGCCACACAGATTTACAGCTAAGTGTAACTGCTGCTTTTCACAACCCCTCAATCCAGACCGCTAAAAGGATTCTTGTTTTTCCTTAAGAGCAGCACGAATTTCTAATTTCTATCCTTTATTTTATTTTATTAGCATCAAGGAGAGCTAATTTCAAAGTCTTGATTCAATGTTCCCTGAAATAAAATACATTTAAAATTTATATAAACACACATACTTTAAATAATGGGTCTCCTAAATTTACATATTGAAATGGATATTTTCTCTAAGATTGGTAGTTTAAAACTTTTTTGAAAAGACTAACCATTTTTTTTCACGTGTATTAAAATAGTATTCCATTAGTGGGAATTGATTTAATAAGTCCATCAAGAAGAACAATGAGACTATTTGAACGGAAACATCTAACATCAAGCATTGTATAAAAGAGCTACAATCATATTAAAGAAAACATATAGAGTGATTTACTCATTTCGTTTTAGTTGTATTATATGAAGAAAACCCCACATTTTCACAAATAAGTATCTATACATGTTGATTGTTAAGAGTTTTAA
>NW_011481717.1:4995-5353 GCF_000754665.1 Bison bison bison | reverse complement strand
TGCCACAACTACTGAGCCCATGCTCTAGAGCCTGTGCTCCTGCAACAAGAGAAACCACCACAATGAAAAGGCCACACACACAACTGGAGAGTGGCCACTGCTAACTGCAACTAGAGAAAGCCTGATCACAGCAACAAAGACCCAGTACTGCCAAACATAAATAAATAAATAAAATTAATAACTTTGATCCATATCTTACATAATCTAAAGAATTGAAAGAGATGACAAATCTTAACATAAAACCTAAAGATTATACAAATTTTAGCAGAATAGGCAAACTTTGGATAGGCAAAGCTTTCTTAGATACAACACAAAAAGACAAGCCATATACTGGATATATACTTGATATACTGGACTT
>NW_011481717.1:0-774 GCF_000754665.1 Bison bison bison | reverse complement strand
ATGAGTCAGCTCTTCGCATCAGGTGGCCAAAGTATTGGAGTTTCAGCTTCAACATCAGTCCTTCCAATGAATACCCAGGACTGATGTGAGAAGGGAACAGAGCCATCAGGTTGTAATGTTCACCAATATCCTTACTGCAATCAACTACTCCCTTTTCACTCCTCCATCTTCAGTGAGGTTACTTAGTGTCTGAATTACTGACTTACTCCCTTTAACTACTCTCAAAGTTCTTGATTCAAATATTCACAAAGACTATCCATTCACATCCTGGCACTGGATCTCACTACCTCCATTCATCTTGTCCTTATCTCACTACAGACAGTAGGTAAGATGATCCCTACAGTCAGACTCTAGCCTTTGTTTCTGGCAATACTTATACCAATTCCAAATCTCAACTTCAGTTATCCCACCTTCCAATCCCTACTTTTTACCTTGTGGATAAGGCCCTTTTAATATTCCCAAACATCCAATTCTTCTACTCCAACATGTTATAACAATCCAATGACCCTCACCACCTTTTCAGCATTAATTGTGCCTTACTTCAGTTCCTTACCTTCCCAGCTTAGGCTCCACTGACTACTATTATCCCTTCTTTGAGTATACTTTTAACTCCCTTGACTCTTATAGTCCTCTGATAAAACCCCAATCCTGGTTAAATCTTAATCTCTGCCATTCTTGTACCTGCACCCAAATGGTTATACATGGCTAGAGAAAATCACATACCACAGGGACTGGTTACATATGGCCTGAATCTTAAATGTGCCTTCAACACTA
>NW_011481716.1:9328-10838 GCF_000754665.1 Bison bison bison | reverse complement strand
TTAGGCCTTGGAGTATAGGATGAAGCAGGGCAAAGGCTAATAGAGTTTTGCCAAGAGAACACACTGGTGATAGCAAACACCCTCTTCCAACAGCACAAGAGATTCTACACATGGACATCACCAGGTGGTCAATACCAATATCAGATTGATTATATTCTTTGCAGCCGAAGATGGAGAAACTCTATACAGCCAGCAAAAACAAGACTGCGAGCTGGATGTGGCTCAAATTGTAAACTCCTTATTGTCAAATTCAGACTTAAACTGAAGAAAGTAGGAAAAACCACTAGACCATCCAGGCATGACCTAAATCAAATCCCTTACAATTATACAGTGTAAGAGACAAATAGATTCAAAGGATTAGATCTGATAGACAGAGTGCCTGAAGATTTATGGACAGAGCTGCTTTGTGATATTGTACAGGAGGCAGGGATCAAGACCATCCCCAAGAAAAAGAAATGCAAAAAACAAAATGGCTGTCTGAGGAAGCCTTACAAAGAGCTATGAAAAGAATAGAAGCAAAAGGCAAAGGAGAAAAGAAAAAATATACCCATTTGAACACAGAGTTCCAAACAATAGCAAGGAGAGATAACAAAGCCTTCCTCAGTGATTAATGCAAAGAAATAGAGGAAACAATAGATTGGGAAAGACTGGAGGTCTCTTCAAGAAAATTAGAGATATCAAGGGAACATTTCATACAAAGATGGGCACAATAAAGGACAGAAATGATATGGACATAACAGAAGCAGAAGATATTAAGAAGAGGTGGCAAGAATACACAGAAGAACTGTACAAAAAAGATCTTCACAACCCAGATAATCACAATGGTGTGATCACTCACCTAGAGCCAGACATCATGCAATGGAAAGTCAAGTGGGCTTTAGGAAACATCACTACGAACAAAGCTAGTGGAGGTGATGGAATTCCAGTTGAGTTATTTCAAATCCTGAAAGATGATGCTGTGAAAGTGCTGCACTCAATATGCCAGCAAATTTGGAAAACTCAGCAGTGGCCACAGGACTGGAAAAGGTCAGTTTTCATTCCAATCCCAAAGAAAGGCAATACCAAAGAATGCTCAAACTACCGCACAATTGCACTCATCTCACACACTAGTAAAGAAATGCTCAAAATTCTCCAAGTCAGGCTTCAACAGTAAGTGAACCATGAACTTCCAGATGTTCAAGCTGGATTTAGAACAGGTAGAGGAACCAGAGATCAAATTGCAAACATCCGTTGGATCATCGAAAATGCAAGAGATTTCCAGAGAAGCATCTACTTCTGCTTTATTCACTATGCCAAAGCCTTTGACTGTGTAGATCACAACAAACTGTGGAACATTCTTAAAGAGATGGGACTACCAGAACACCTGACCTACCTCCTGAGATAATCTGTATGCAGGTAAAGAAGCAACATTTAGAACTGGACATGGAACAACAGACTGGTCCCAAATCAGGAAAGGAGTACATCAAGGCTGTATATTGTCACCCTGCTTATTTAACTTATATGCAGAGTA
>NW_011481716.1:5277-6514 GCF_000754665.1 Bison bison bison | reverse complement strand
TCCAGTTTCATCCACCTCATTAGAACTTGATTCAAATGTATTCTTTTTAATGGCTGAGTAATACTCCATTGTGTATATGTACCACAGCTTTCTTATCCATTCATCTACTGATGGACATCTAGGTTGCTTCCATGTCCTGGCTATTATAAACAGTGCTGTGATGAACATTGGGGTACATGTGTCTCTTTCAAAAAAAATAATAAAAAAATTAAAAAAAAAACTATACAGGAACATTCATAGTTGCATTATTCATAATAACCAAAAAGTTGGGGGGGGGGGAACACTCAAATGTCCATCAATGGATGAACAAATAAAGAAAATATGTAGTATACCCATACAATGGAATATTATTCATCCACAAAAAGGAATGAATGACTTGAAAGAAGCCAGACACAAAAGGCCACATGATTCTACTTATCTGAAATACCCAAAATAGGTAAAAAATATAGAAAGAGAAAGCATACCGGTGGTTGCCAAAGGCAACCTTTAAGAGATTGAACCTAATTCTAGTTGCCTTGAATCTTAGCACGTACAGTCTTATAACTCACTGATAACCAATGTGGCAGAAGTTATGCTCTGTGACTTCTAAGGTGATATCAGAAGAAGTTATGGACCTTTCACCTAGTTCTTTTGAGAAACTTGCTCAGGGAGAAACCAGCAAGTAGTCTGACTACCCTGAGATCACCATACCAGAAAGACTATATGTACATACTCTAGTCCACATTCTAACTCATCTCAGCCTTCCAGCCATTCCCATCAAGCCACCAGATGTAGGAGTGAAGCTGTCTTTGGCCCTCTGTATCAGCAAATCCACCAGCTGAGTGGCCTCAGTTGGTGCTATAAAGGGTAGAATTTCCCTGCCCAAATTCCTGGCCCCCACAACTCATGGGATATAATAAAATGGTTGTTTTATGCCACTAAGTGTAGAGGGCAGTTTTTTATGCAGCAACAGATAACCAGAACAATTGGTATGAGCTGATAATTGTTGAAGCTGGGTAATGGATACATGGAAGTTCATTATAATAATCTCTCTACTTCTGTTTTTCATAACAAAGCTTTAAAAAAAATATATAAAGTACTCAGCTCAAAGTTGGTCATCAATCAATATTAGCTATTTTTTTTTGCCTCACCATGCTGCATGTGGGATCTTAGTTCCTCAACCAAGGATTGAATCCATGCCCCCTGCAGTGGAAGCATGGAGTCCTAATCACTGGACCACTGGGGAAGTCCAATAATT
>NW_011481716.1:4084-5177 GCF_000754665.1 Bison bison bison | reverse complement strand
TTCACTTGAAACACTAATGCTTTGTACCTGTATTGTGTGACTTCCCTTGGGTAGCCAATTAAAAGTGATGAGAAATTAAAAGGAGGCTCAGAATCTGGTCATAACTTTAGTTGCTAACTGGGTATATAATTTTTGAGCTACCTTAACCTTCTCTATGAATCAATTGAAAAATAGGGATGATATCCCTGTTGACAAACAATCTCTATAGATTCTATTTTCTTTTCTCTGCTCTTTTCTCCAGTACCAATTTCCTAGTTCAACCCTTTTATCATCCTTGGTCTATGATGCTCTAGCCACTCAAATTATGGTCTGCAGCCAAACAACAGCTTGCTAGAAATGCAGAATCTTGGTCTATACTCCAAATCTATCAAATTCTTTAAAAGGAATTTGCATTTTAACCAGATCTTTAGGTACTAACATGTACATTAAAATTTGAGAAGCAGTGACCTAAACTAATTACAGCCTTTTGGCTCGTTTCTCTGTCTCAACTGTGGCTCCTTCCAGTCCACCTCTGCATTCCACCAAGGAAGGTCTTTTCAATAGGCCAAGCTGGTTATATTACTTTTCTATTTTAAATTCCTCCCTTTTATGAAATAGCAATATGGAAAGAGCACAAGCATGTCTTACTTGAACCATCTATGAGTTTTGTGATTTTTGACAAATGATTCAAACTTTTCTTGGTTTCAGTTTCCTTGATTCATAAAATGACAGTACAAATGCCTAACCTCAAAGGGTCGGGATGAGGATTAAATTAGTGTTTATATGCAGAAATTTTGCAGATGAGAATGTGATGTCTGAGGTTTAGTTCTGAATAGTCCATGGCAGTGGGGAGGGTGTGGATGGGGATACAAATGAAACAAGACCAGAGTGGCATATTGTGTCTTCAAAGTATGGCTGCAACAATATCTCCTATCACACGTGCTCTTCTGCAATGTATCCTTGACACTCTCCACTTTAAGATGAGAGCCTAAATAAACACTTGTTGGATCTTGAAAACATTATGTTAAGTGAAAGAAGCCAGACACAAAATGTTACTGAAAAACTATACAGTATTGGTGTTTTTCTTTTTGACTTACTTCACTTTGTATAATAG
>NW_011481716.1:0-829 GCF_000754665.1 Bison bison bison | reverse complement strand
TCCAGCAGTCTCCAGGGACAAGATGCTCTGACTTCTGATAACTGGACACAGCTCTGGCAAGGAATATTTAGGCAGTAGAGATTGTTCCATTAAGAACATGACAAAATCTCTTAGAGCTACCATAGTGTCTTTATTTTGATTTTACATCATTAAATTATACTGTGATATAAAATCTATACAGTAAGTTGTTTCTCTGAATAGATGTCCTGACCAAGGAGATAACCTATGGAGAAAACAGGCAGTTCACATTTGGATTTTGGTGCAGTTCAGATTTGGAATGGTATAAGCCAGTTATCTGGACTCAGTCATCCTTGAGTAAGATGACTCTCAAAGTTTTGGACCCACAAGAGCTGAGAGGGAAGACACTTGACCTTTGAGAGCCAATTTCCTCTTCTCCCACTCCATATGGACTAATGTGACCATCCATAAATCCTCTTTCCAGATTTGCCTTTCTCTCCCTTATACCATTGCCAACAGGCCCTACTTCTGCTCTTCTACCACAGCCCAGCAATCTTTACTTCGCACCCCAAATTGGTTTTTGGAATTGACTCTAATAGAAACCTTTCAAACAGGATAGTCTGTTCAATATTCTGTTGTGCCCAATAACTATAGGAATTACAGTCCAGTGGGCTGCTCTTTATAGTGACCATTAAAGTGTTGTTCACTGCCTTTTATTTTTAAGATGCTGAGAACCCACTGTATAGTATTTTCTTGTTCTTACACAGTAATAGAAAATGGCTCCAGCATATATTTTTATGTTTCCTTCTTGAAAATTAAAAACTGATGATTCATAACTGTGTCTGTAGGAAGCAAGGCAAGGCTTCCAAAA
>NW_011481715.1:4825-5548 GCF_000754665.1 Bison bison bison | reverse complement strand
TGTCATTTGTCCCTCCTCCCCACTGATGTCAGCCGATGACGTCTGGGCCGCATTCAGGCCATGCTGTCATTTGTCCCATGCTCATTCAGCTGATTAAAAGTCATCAATTGTTTTTTAAGCCAGCAGCAGGCGAGCCACCAGGCGCCATTTGTTATTGCTCGGCCATGCTGTGCGATGCTGTTTAAACTCGCGGAGCAAAGCTTTCGCCAAACAGAGGCCAAAAGCATTTTGGGGAGGAAAGAAAATAGGAGAGAAATGAGTGGGCCCACATCTCTGCCAGAAGGAACAATCAGGCTGGGCAGCTGAGGGGCTGGTCTCCCTTTTAGCAACTCCCACACGGTTCTTCTCAGGGCTTTTCTTTTGGGGCTAGAGCCCCAGGGAGCCCCCTTCATCTCTCTCCCCGGCAACATAATTGCCGCTGTGGCTAACAAATGGTTCATTTGGGGACTTTTTACCTTGTCCCACCTCCGAGTTATCCCCATGCTTTTTGCCCAGGTTGCTGCTGCTAAATCACTTCAGTCATGTCCGACTCTGTGTGACCCCATAGATGGCAGCCCACCAGGCTCCCCCGTCCCTGGAATTCTCCAGGCAAGAACACTGGAGTGGGTTGCCATTTCCTTCTCCAATGCATGAAAGTGAAAAGTGAAAGGGAAGTCGCTCAGTCGTGTCTGACCCTCAGCGAACCCATGGACTGCAGCCTTCCAGGCTCCTCCGTCCATGGGA
>NW_011481715.1:0-758 GCF_000754665.1 Bison bison bison | reverse complement strand
CTTAGTAAACAGCTACCCCTTCCTCTGACATCAAAGGCCCAAACCCTTTGAGTTCCCCTGCCTCTCTTTTCTATTCCACATCTGCTTGCCTAGTAAACCCCGTGAGCCTCACTTTCAAAACACCCCAGCTTGTTTTTATGGGTGCCTGCACCAGCCTGGGCTGAGCCCTGATCCTCGCTCTGCTGTGTCACCTCGCTGGCCTCTCAGCTTCACCCCTGCCCCCTGCAGCCGAGTTTCAATGAAGAAGCAGTGGGCCCCTGTCAGGTCATGTCATTCCTCTGCTTAAAGCTGTTCAGTTTTCCATCTCACTCAGGGTGAGAGCAGTGCTGAGGGCCATTCTATTGTTCCTTGGTGGTGTCCCATAGGCCTACACGACCCAGGCCGTCTCTGGTCTGACCTCATCTTCTAGCCTCTCTTCCTTGATGTCTCTGCTCTGGCCACTCTGCCCTGCCTGGAACAAAGCAGGCTGCTCTGGCTTGCTCCTGCCTCAGGGGCCCTTGCACTTCCTCTTCCCTCTGCCCAGAATCTTCTCCCTACTGATGCTGGCTGATCCCTCCCTCCCTTCAGGTTTTGATGCAGATGTCAGCTTCTCAGGGAGGATTTTCTTGGCTGTCATCCATGTCCCCACCCTAGCAGTGCACACCCTGTCCCCCCTCCCTGTTTTTTGTTGCTGCTGCTGCTGCTAAGTCACTTCAGTCATGTCCGACTCTGTGCGATCCCATAGACAGCAGCCCACCAGGCTCCCCCGTCCCTGGGAT
>NW_011481714.1:4675-5396 GCF_000754665.1 Bison bison bison | reverse complement strand
CTCCAGTGTTCTTGCCTGGAGAATCCCAGGGACGGGGGAGCCTGGTGAGCTGTCGTCTATGGGGTCGCATAGAATAAGACACAACTGAAGCGACTCAGCAGCAGCAGCATATTTCATATATATATATATATATCTCCAGCTTTTCAATGTTTGTCAATCAGAATTTATAAAATACAGGGATTACAACTGGATACTAACATCCAGATTTATTGAGCTCATTTTATGTGTGAAAATGAGAAACCCTCGTGCAGACGCTGGATTTCCTAGCCTCTTTGTCACTCTGTTTTTAATTTATCTCCAGGTTTTGAGTCAGTAAAATGATTTTGCTTTTTAATTTACTATAGTAACAAAGCATATCTGTGAATTAGAATGATCAGAACTCTAGTGAATCTACAGGTTATTTAGCATTAAGCCCAGCCTCCCTGAGGATTCTAATGGGACTACTTCCTCCATAGAATAAGCACATCCCTGGTTTTTAAAATTGTGCCTCCAGTAGCTATGTGATTGTTTAATATGAAGATGTGGACATCTTCCACATGTATTCCAAATGTGTTGCCTTAGAAAGGAGGACTTTAAAATGCTTTAAACATTTTTTTTTTTTAATTTGTTCTTTTTCCCCTTCAGGCATACACCAAAAATAACCAGATGTTACTCACAGTGGCCGTGTGGTTATGAATGCTTCCAATGGACAGCCCTCAGCCTTAATGATTGTTGAGTCAGC
>NW_011481714.1:0-840 GCF_000754665.1 Bison bison bison | reverse complement strand
TTTATATCTTAGCTTTCACCTCTTGAGGTAGATAATTATGAGCATGGTTGCTTATCTCAGTTAAATCAGAATTTTGGGGAAGAGGAGGCAGGAGTCAACACTTTTTAAGACCCCACAGGTGATTCCACCCTGCAGCCAAGTGAGAACCACTCTTGGAGGCAACAGATCTCATTTCTTCATAAGTTTCAGCTTCTGTCATTGCTAGAGGCTTCCTCCAAGAAGCCCTCCTAACTAATTACATATTCTTCTCTTTCATCTGTCCATAGGTCTATCTGTACCTGGGGTCAGCACTTTCCATATTTGATCGTGACTACAGGTCACCTGCTGCTGCTAAATCGCTTCAGTCGTGTCCGACTCTGTGACCCCGTAGACAGCAGCCCACCAGGCTCCCCAGACCCTGGGATTCTCCAGGCAAGAACCCTGGAGTGGGTTGCCATTTCCTTCTCCAATGTGTGACAGTGAAAAGTGAAAGTGAAGTCGCTCAGTCCTCTCTGACTCTTAGCGACCCCGTGGACTGCAGCCTACCAGGCTCCTCTGTCCAGGGATTTTCTAGGCAAGAGTACTGGAGTGGTTTGCCATTGCCTTCTCTGCAGATCACCTTGGGACACTGTTAACCTGTAGATTCAGACTCAGGAGGTCCACGTGGGCAGAAGTCCGGCATCACTAGGACACTCCCAGGTGCTGCCCCCTGCTGGTGGGGGCCCCACGTGCAGTGTCTACAGGAGAGGCTCATCTGTTTGCGCAGGCGCATTTGTGATTGTTCTGGGGCTGTTCAGGCTCCTTTTCTGCCTTTCCTGCACAAGGAGGGAGGGTGGCTGGTCTCCAGCTCTTTCCTGTCCT
>NW_011481713.1:23759-25254 GCF_000754665.1 Bison bison bison | reverse complement strand
TGCGACCCCATAGACAGCAACCCACCAGGCTCCCCCTGCCCCTGGGATTCTCCAGGCAAGAACACTGGAGTGGGTTGCCATTTCCTTCTCCAATGCATGAAAGTGAAAAGTGAAAGTGAAGTCACTCAGTCGTGTCTGACTCTTTGCGACCCCCTGGACTGCAGCCTGCCAGGCTCCTCCATCCATGGTATTTTCCAGGCAAGAGTACTGGAGTGGGTTGCCATTGCCTTCTCCTATTATGGCACTAATGACATGATAAATAAATATATCAAGTGTCAAAGAACAGTAATTAGTTGTAAAAATATATGTAGTTAATATAAGAAGAGTTAATCAAATCAAATTTATAAATTAAAATTCTCACTCCAATAGATTCATAGTTCAAGGAATTGACACACTTTATATGAAGTGGATTCTATTCCCATATATTGTATAAGGAACAGGGAACACAAAGACAGTTAAATAACTTTTTCTGACTTGGTGAACATGGTGATTGCAGCCATGAAATTAGAAGACACTGACTACTTGGAAGAAAGTTATGACCAACCTAGACAGCGTATTAAAAAGCAGAAACATCACTTTGTCAACAAAGGTCCCTCTAGTCAAGGCTATGGTTTTTCCAGTGGACATGTATGGAAGTGAAAGTTGAACTATAAAGAAAGCTGAGAATAGGCTCCAGTTTCATCCACCTCATTCAATTCAGTTCAGTTCAGTCGCTCAGTCATGTCTGACTCTTTGCAACCCCATGAATCACAGCACGCCAGGCCTTCCTCTTCATCACCAGCTCCCGGAGTTCACTCAGACTCACGTCCATTGAGTCAGTGATGCCATCCAGCCATCTCATCCTCTCTCGTCCCCTTTTCCTCCTGCCCCCAATCCCTCCCAGCATCAGAGTCTTTTCCAATGAGTACTGCAGTTTCAGCTTCAGCATCATTCCCTCCAAAGAAATCCCAGGGCTGATCTCCTTCAGAATGGACTAGTTGGATCTCCTTGCAGTCCAAGGGACTCTCAAGAGTCTTCTCCAATACCACAGTTCAAAAGTGTCAATTCTTTGGCGCTCAGCCTTCTTCACAGTCCAACTCTCACATCCATACATGACCACAGGAAAAACCATGGCCTTGACTAGATGGACCTTTGTTGGCAAAGTAATGTCTCTGCTTTTGAATATGCGATCTAGGTTGGTCATTACTTTCCTTCCAAGGAGTAAGCGTCTTTTAATTTCACGGCTGCAGTCACCATCTGCAGTGATTTTGGAGCCCCAAAAAATAAAGTCTGACACTGTTTCCCCATCTATTCCCCATGAAGTGATGGGACTGGATGCCATGATCTTCGTTTTCTGAATGTTGAGCTTTAAGCCAACTTTTTCACTCTTCACTTTCACTTTCATCAAGAGGCTTTTTAGTTCCTCTTCACTTTCTGCCATAAGGGTGGGTGGTGTCATCTGCATATCTGAGGTTATTGATATTTCTCCCGGCAATCCTGATTCCAGCTTGTGTTT
>NW_011481713.1:17295-21347 GCF_000754665.1 Bison bison bison | reverse complement strand
TGATGCTAAAGCTGAAACTCCAATACTTTGGCCACCTCATGTGAAGAGTTGACTCATTGGAAAAGACTCTGATGCTGAGAGGGATTGGGGGTAGGAGGAAAAGGGGACGAGAGAGGATGAGATGGCTGGATGGCATCACTGACTCGATGGACGTGAGTTTAAGTGAACTCCAGGAGTTGGTGACGGACAGGGAGGCCTGGCATGCTGCGATTCATGGGGTCACAAAGAGTCGGACACGACTGAGCGACTGAACTGAACTGAAGGTGGAAGGAGGTCTCACATACATAAAAATACAGGGCACAAAAAAGAGGACCACCACAATGATGTGGGAACCACAGGTGGACAAGTCTTTGCACCTCCCTTCCTGACTAAGATTCTTCAGGGAGTGCAGGATGACCCCATAGGAAATGAGTAAGAGCATGAAGATGACCACACAGATCGCCCCATCATTGGCAACCACTGTGAGGCCAATAATGTAGGTGTCAGTGCAAGCAAGTTTCAACAAGGGGTACATGTCACAGATGAAGTGGTCAGTTACATTGGGGCCACAGAAAGGAAGGCTGTAAACAAAGAGAAGTTGAACTACAGCATGTAAAAACCCACCAACCCAGGCTAGGAGAAGAAACATAACACACACTCGCTGACTCATGATGGTCAAATAATGCAAGGGTTTGCAGATGGCCACATAGTGGTCATAGGCCATGACCACCAGGAGTAAAATCTCAGCACCACCAAATAAGTGTCCTATAAAAAGTTGTGTTATGCAAGCTTGGAAGGAAATGGTTTTCTTTTCATAGAGTAAATCTGTGATCATATTTGGCATGACTGTAGTAACAGCATCCATAAATGATAAGTAGCCAAGAAAAAGTACATAGGGGCATCCAGGGTTGTATTGAACACCACAGTCAGGACAATGAGTAGTTTGCCCACCATGGTCACAATGTGGATGAGCAAGAACACAGCAAATAATATTTTCTGACCCTGGACACTCTGAGTGAGTCCCAAGAGGACAAACTCAGTTACATTTCTCCTTTGTTCCATAGATTTTTCTATATATCATATTTCAGAGCTCAGAACAGAATTAGCTGTAAATATAATTCTTACACATGGCTGCCTGAAAAATTAAAATAATTCATTTACTTATTGAACCAATAGGCAGTATGGTTATTATATTCTAATACTTTCAAAGATTATAATACCAGCCTGATTAAAATATCCTCCCTAACTTCAGCAATATTATAAGGAGGAGGCAAGTGATTAGATAAGTCAGTGAAGTTCTACAGATACTACATCATCTTCTAATGTTTAACATATTAAAAAACAATGCTTAGAGAACATTATCAGTTGAACCTATCAATTTAGACCTTTAGAAATACCTGCCCTTTAAAATACCCCCAGATAGAGATATTTGAAGTTGGTTTCCAGGAACACTTGATATTAGAGAAGGTAAGTCTATTCTGGATCTTTATAATTTTAAACTATGTGGGAAAAGGACACATTACAAAATAAATGAATTTCCACAACTAGAACTAGCTTTCAATTTGGAAGCTAATTAAATTGTATATATAGCTAATACCTTACACAAAAATAAAAATTGATTAAAGACTCAATAAAAAAAGTAAAGCAAGATTTACTTCATATTTACATTACAGCTAGTAAAGAAGATGATTTTCTCCATTCTTCCGGTAGAAGAATCTTCTTAACAAATCACTGAAATTCCAAACAGATGTCTTAGAAGTTTTCCATTATTTTTAAGGATTTAGGAAAAGATACCACAACATCAATAGATATAGGTAGTTACTGGAAATCATTTACATCTTATAAGGTATAATTGGAAATGGTATCTAAAATAGACAAAGATCTCTAAAGAATTAACTAATAAAATATAAATTAAATATAAAATATATGAATTAAAAACAAGCAATTAAAAAAGAACACATCTAAATGGCAAACACGCATATGGTTAGATGCTGAAGCTCACCTGTGAAGAGAAAAATAGGAATTGAAGTAACAGCTTGCTTACGACAGTATTACTCTGGGTTCTTTAAAGCCACTTGATCAAGTTCTACAGATGTTATATCATCTTCTAATTTTTAACATGTTAACAATCAATGCTTAGAGAACATTATCATTTGAACTTATCATGAGATTTAGAAGTATCTGTCCTTTAAAATTCCCCCAGATGGATACACTTGAAGTTAGTTTCTAGGTACACTTGATGTTAGAGAAGATAAATCTGTTCTGGATCTTTAAAATTTGAAAGTATTCTAAAAAAGTATTACATAGTAAAACTGATTCCAAAAAATTTTAGCAATAGCAAAGGACTCCTGATTTGGCTGATCATGAGAATCAGATAGGAGAACTTTTAAAGGACTGAATTCTCACCCCACTAGTGTACTGTTGCAAAATGGAAAGCCTAGTTCAGAATCTTGTTTCTCAATACACTTCCTGAGTTACCTGCATAAGGAGAAAGATTTTCAATTGATGTTCTGGGCTCTGGTGGCTTCTTCTTTGTCCTTGAGGCACTGATGCCATCTCTTGGAACACAGAGAGCAAGATACATGCAGCATTACTGCACCTTGAACTGAACATTTTTCATGTTTGTAGAAAATCAGATTTATTTTCAGTCTTTCAGAAAAATATTACTCTTCAAATTGCTGGAATTTTCAGAATGAATCTAAATGTCCTGTTGCCCAAAGAAATTTTATTCTTGATTGTAAGCAGAGATTTAAAATATTTATTGCTGGCAGAATTTCTCCTTTTAAAAAGCAAATGTTAAATCAACATTTTGAGTAGAGAGAAAATTGTAAGTTCTGTGTGAATTCTCAAACAAAAATTGCTCTTTTTGTTTTATAACAATAAAAGTGAAACAGAGAAATAGTATTTACCACATTTTCATTCTCGATCAGTTATACTATTCTGTCTTCATTCAGTATTGCTGAATTTTGGGTTTTCTGAAAGACGGAGAATAATTTCATATACATACTTTATATATATGTATTTATTATCTTTTTGAGTCCATCATTTTAATTCATGAAGAAGTCAGTCATGTGAGCACTGGTATAGGCTAATACTCTCAGAGGTAAGGGCAAATGTCTGTAAACACTTTATCTACCTTTAAACTACACCACATATAATTGAGGCATTCAATTGGTGCATCTCCAAGAGTGATTCTTTTCTAATTATATTCATTGGGACCTTAATCACAATTTTGACAATAGACTCTACCTCCAGAGATGCCACCAGATCACCGAGCAGATCTAGACTTAGAGAACTCTTTTGGGGAAAAAGCATAAAAGAAAAAATTGAAGTCAAACCACCAAAAGGGAAAAGTCCAATCTAGATAGAAATGAAATATGTAGAAACTTCTCTTTTAAATAATGACCTTCAAAGTCAGCAAATCTGTTCAAGTTCATTCTTTGTCTTTGCACATGACATCTGATCTGATTTCCAGAAATGATGAATGGCAACTTCAGAACAAGTCATTTAAAACTTATTTCTGTTGCAGATGAAATTGTCGATAGTCTGTATTTGTGTGAGAGTGAAGAAAGAAAAAAAATTTGTGGGACTCTTCTATTTATCTCAAAGTGCGGCTCATGGAGACTCAATTCAGCAATATAAACAGCATATGAGTGCTTAGTCACTCAGTTGTGTGTGACTCTTTGCCACCCTTTGGACCATAGCCCATCAGGTTCCTCTCTGTACATGGGATTCTCCAGGCAAGAATACTGGAGCGGGTTGCCATGTCTTTCTCCAGGGGATCTTCCTGGCCCAGGGATCGAACCTATTTCTCTTATGTCTCCTGCAATGACAGGCAGGTTCTTTACCATTAGTGTCACCTGGGAAGCCACAGAAAATATACATATATATAATTCAATTGGAAGTTTATAACTAAAATATAAAATTTTCCAGATACTTATGAATTAAACAACATATCCAAATTACTAGTGTATAATTTTGAAAAATAAAATTTCAATAGGGATATAATGGCATACATGTATAAAAGATATATATAAGATATTTATGAAGAATATATAAACTATATGCTGTTA
>NW_011481713.1:14485-17195 GCF_000754665.1 Bison bison bison | reverse complement strand
CTATATTCTGTATTTTATATATATATATATATATGTGAATTGACTGGAGGCAGCTAAAGAAGTGGTTAGACATTTATAGCTTTAAAGGCAAGTATTAGAAGACAAGATATATTAAGAAATTAACTAAGCTTCATTGTCAGGAAATAAGAAAAAGAAAAGCAAAATATACATGGATAATATGGTAAAGTGGAAATAGTAAACATTAGACAGAAATCATTGAAATAAATATTAATTGAAAAATAGGGAAATCTGTGAATGCAGAAATTGCTTCTTTGAAAGTTTGATAAAATTGATAAGCTCCTAGCAAAATGAGTTAAGAGAAAAATAATAGGAAAAACAAAATATCAATTGTTTGAATTGAAATTCAATCAATTGAATTTAAAACGAAAGACTGTCCTCACTGCAGATTTTACTAATCTTAGAAAGATGAGAGAAAATATGATAGATGAACTTACGACAATATACTTGCCAATTAAAAGAAAATGGGCTGCTGCTGCTAAGCCGCTTAAGTCGTGTCCGACTCTGTGTGACCCCATAGACAGCAGCCCACCAGGCTCCCCCATCCCTGGGATTCTCCAGGCAAGAACACTGGAGTGAGTTGTCATCTCCTTCTCCAATGCATGAAAGTGAAAAGTGAAAGTGAAGCCGCTCAGTCATGTCCGACCCTCAGCGACCCCATGGACTGCAGCCCACCAGGCTCCTCCATCCATGGGATTTTCCAGGCAAGAGTACTGGAGTGGGGCGCCATTGCCTTCTCCAAGAAAATGGGCTACTGCTAAGAAAAACACAACTTTCTCAAAACTGTAAGAAAAATAATGAAAAACAGGAATAATCTAATACTCCAGAAAAATGAAATTTCCCTGGTGGCTCAGATGGTAAAGCATCTGCCTACAATGTGGGAGACCTGGGTTCAATCCCTGGGTTGGCAAGATCTCCTGGAGAAGGAAATGGCAACCCACTCCAGTATTCTTGCTGGAAAATCCCATGGACAGAGGAGCCTGGTAGGCTACCAGTCCATGGGGTCACAAAGAGTCAGACACAACTGAGCGACTTCACTTTCTTTCCAGAAAATTAATTCTTATAATCCTTCCCTTCCCAAAATGAAATTCTATTTTCATATAGCTTTGCAAATAAATTATATATTAAAATTAATCAAGAAATAGCACCAATCCTATATTAACACTTTCAGAGATGACCAGAAATTATACTGCCCAAGTTATTTCATGCAGGCAGCATCACTCTTACACCAGAATGAAACAAGGGCATCTCAAGGAAAATAGTGAGATCAATATCTTACATTAACACAGACACAGAATTCTGAACATAATAATAAGTTTGATTCTTTTGAATGTTTTCTTTTTGGATTATTTTCTTTGCTGTTATGGTTTATGAGGCAACTGCAGAGGAGTGCTCTGTCTTGGGCTAATTCTGTCCTACTACTTCTTTCATATTCATGAAAGATCATATTCATGATGCACAGCCTCCATCATATTCAACCCACTGCACAGGCCCTGTGCATTATGAGGTTTTCCAGCTGGTGAAAATAAGTGCTCTTTCTGGTTCAATGTGAGCACCAAGCTATCTTCTCTCTAATCCATCTGGATAAGTCTTTGCCCAGCCTGATGTAGTCTCCTCAAATGCATGAATAATTGAGGGAATGCTATCCAGATCTCCAGCATTTCCTTCCTCAGTCTCTCTGAATCTCTCTCACTGTATCCCAGGTCTATCGGTCTATCATTTGCAATATTCTGTCATCACTGTTCTAGCCGCCTTTGTCTTGTCAGAGCCTCAGCTTCATTTCTTACACTCAGGGGAACCATTCCACTCTACAGGGGAATCTTCCTGACCCAGGGATTGAAACCCAGTGTCCTGCATTGCAAGCTGATTCTTTACCATCCGAGCCACCAGGGAGGCCCTGACTGTGATAAGTTTGGAATGCTACTCAGTAACGAAATGAACTACTGACAAACAGTAATCTGTATAAATTTCAAATGCATTCTACTGGGCACAAGAAGACATATTTAAAAGACAAGATATTAGAAATGATCTCACATATAGAAAATCCAAAAATTACATCAAAAATTATCAGAACTAATAGATAAATTCAAGAAGCTTGCAGGATAAAAAATCTACAAAAATTAGCTACATTTTCATATACTAACAATGATTATCAGAAATAATTTTAATTTTGTATATAATCCCATATACACTAGCATCAGAAAGAATAAAATACTTAGGTATTCATGTGAAGTGATGGTTTGCATAAATCAACTTGATTTTTGTAATCATATCACAGTGTATTTGTATATAAAAAACTGATTTAAAACTTAACACTTATAAACCTTAGATCATGGCATCCAGTCCCATTTAGTTCAGTTCAGTCATTCAGTCGTGTCCAACTCTTTGCGACCCCATGAATCGCAGCATGCCAGGCCTCCCTGTCCATCACCAACTGCCGGAGCTCACTCAGACTCACATCCATCGAGTCAGTGATGCCATCCAGCCATCTCATCCTCTGTCGTCCCCTTCTCCTCCTGACCCCAATCCCTCTCAGCATCAGGGTCTTTTCCAATGAGTCAACTCTTCACATGAGGTGGCCAAAATACTGGAGTTTCAGCTTTAGCATCATTCCTTCCAAAGAAATCCCAGGGCTGATCTCCTTCAGAATGGACTGGTTGGATCTCCTTGCAGTCCAAGGGCTGTCTTTGTT
>NW_011481713.1:13917-14258 GCF_000754665.1 Bison bison bison | reverse complement strand
TTGGTCATAACTTTCCTGCCAAGGAATAAGCATCTTTTAATTTCATGGCTGCAATCACCATCTGCAGTGATTTTGGAGCCCCCAAAAATAAAGTCAGCCACTATTTGCACTGTTTCCCCATCTATTTGCTATGAAGTGATGAGACCAGAGGCCATGATCATAGTTTTCTGAATGTTGAGGTTTAAGCCAACTTTTTCACTCTCCTCTTTCACATTCATCAAGAGGCTTTTTAGTTCTTCTTCACTTTCTGCTATAAGGGTGGTGTCACCTGCATATCTGAGTTTATTGATATTTCTCCCATCAATCTTGATTCCAGCTTGTGCTTCCTCCAGCCCAGCATT
>NW_011481713.1:11385-13453 GCF_000754665.1 Bison bison bison | reverse complement strand
TCATCTTTTAAGATTTGAAATAGCTCAACTGGAATGCCATCACCTTCGCTAGCTTTGTTTGCAGTGATTCTTCCTAAGGCCCACTTGACTTCACATTCCAGGATGTCTATCTTTAGGTGAGATTACTACAAACAATTTTATGCCAATAAAATAAACAACTTAGAAGAAATGGACAAATTCCTAGAAATGCACAATCCTGCAAGACTGAACCAGGAAAAAAGACAAGAAATATGAAAATATCAATTACCAGTAATTAAATTAAATCAGTAATTTAAAAAAATTAAAGCTTTGGTGTTTCAGTGGTTAAGAATCTGCCTTCATAGAAAGAGACTGGGGTTTGATTATTGGGTTGAGAATATCCCCTCAAGGAGAAAGTGGCAACCCACTCCAGTATTCTTGCCTGAAGAATTCCATGGACAGAGGAGCCTGGGAGGCTACAGTTCATAGGGTCACCAAGAGTCAGACATAACTGAGCAACTAACACACACTTTCAATTAAAAGTAAAAAAGTCCAGGACCAGATTACTTCACAGGTAAGTTGTACCAAATATTTAGTGAAGAGTTAGTACCTGTCTCTCTGAAACTATTTCAAAAAATTAACAGAGAAAGGGGTGGTTCTGAACTCACTCTATGAGGCCCACATCACCCAAAACCAGACAAAAATGTCACTAAAAAAGGAGAAAATTACAGGCCAATATACTGAAAACCTAGATGCAAAATTCTTCAACAAGATATCAGCAACTAAATTCAATATAAGTTTAAAGGATCATACACCATGATCAAATAGGAGTTATCCCAGAGATATAAGGATTGTTCAATATCAGCAAAGCAGTCAATGTGATATACCATGTTAACAAATTGAGGACTAAAAATCATTTAATCACCTTAATATAGGCAAAGAAAGCTTTTGACAAAGCTCTTCACCCATTTGTGACAAAAACTCTTCAGAAAGTGGGAACAGAGGAAACAAATCTCAATGTAATACAGGCCATTCATGATATTCCCACAGCTAACATTATACTCAGTGTATAATGTTATACACAGAAAGTATTTCCTCTAAGATAAGGAAAAGAGACAAGGATGTTCACTCTTGCCACATTTATTATTTGCTGGAAATTCTACCCATAGCAATCAGAGAAAAGAAATAAAAGAAATCCAAATTAGAAAGGAAGAACTAAAACTGTCACTGAATCTGATATGACAATATATATAGAAAAATTTTGAAAACCTACTAGAGCTCATCAATGAATTTGGTCAAGTTTCAGCATACAAAATTAATATACAGAAATCTGTTGCATTTCTTCAACACACTAGCAACAAATCATCAGAATTAGAAATTAAGAGAACAATCCAATTTACAATTACTTGATAAAGAATAAAATATCAAGGAATAAATTTAATTAAGGAGGTAAAAGATCTGGACTTGGTAAGCTGTAATAGACTGATGAAAGAAACTGCAAACTATACAGATACATGTAAATATATATCATGTTCATGAACTAGAAGAATTAATATTATTAAAATCACAATACTATTCAAGGCAATCTACAGGTTCAATGAAATGTCTTCCAAAATACCACTGCTATTTTTCACAGAACTAGGATAAATAGTTTAAAATTTATATGAAAATGTAAATACCCTGAATAGCCAGAACAGTCTTGAGAAAGAACAATGTAGAAGTAGCACATTCCCTGATTTCAAATTATACTACAAACCTATAGTAATCAAACAGTATGACTTAAACATAAAAGCATATACCATTATCAATGAAACAAACTAGAGAGCCCAAAAAAGGACCTACAGTTATATGATCAGTTAATCCATGACAAAGGAGGCAAGGGGAAAAGACAATCTCTTCAATAAACAATGTTGGAAAAACTGGAAAGCTACATGCAGAAGAATGAAACTAGAACACTTCCTAACACCATCAGTTCAGTTCAGTTCAGTCGCTCAGTCGTGTCCGACTCTGTGACCCCATGAATCGCAGCACGCCAGGCCTCCCTGTCCATCACCAACTCCCAGAGTACACTCAGACTCACATCCATCGAGTCAGTGATGCCATCCAGCCA
>NW_011481713.1:7455-10862 GCF_000754665.1 Bison bison bison | reverse complement strand
ATTCAATCAGGAAACACATATGCACTCTATGTTCATTGCAGCATTATTTATAATAGCCAAGACATAGAAGAACCCTAAGTAAATTAGTAACAGTATAAGTCATGAACATATAAAATAGTTGATTGTGGCAATTACTTAACAAGGTATATTGTTGTTGCTGTTCAGTTGCTAAGTCGTGTCCAACTCTTTACAGCCCCAAGGACTGCAGCACACCAGGCTTCTGTGCCCTTCACTATGTCCAGGAGTTTGCTCAAACTCATGTCCATTAAGTTGATGATGCTATGCAACCATCTTATCCTCTGTCACCCCCATCTCCTCCTGCCCACAGTCTTTCCCAGCATGAGGGTCTTTTCCAGTAAGTAGGCTCTTCATATCAGTTGGCCAAAGTATTGGAGCTTTAGCTTCAGCAGTAGTCCTTCCAATGAATATTCAGGGATGATTTCCTTTAGTACTGACAGGTTTGATTTCCTTGCTGTCCAAGGGACTCTTACGAGTCATCTTTGAATACTTATATCAAAATATCATTATATACCTTCACACACACAATTTTATTTCTCCGTGATACTTCAAAAAATGAGGCAGAGAGAGAAAAACAGTTTCAGATTCAAGAACTTCAAATGATTCTCATTAATTTTGTACCCTCATTGATCTGGATCTCAAGGAATTGGCTGTAGTTTCCAATAAGGATTTAGTATTCACAACAAAATAGGAACTCTTCCATGACTTGATTCAATGAGAAAATTACATCACAGGTCCACACACTGGGGTTGTGCCCCCTTGTTATTACATGATGCTCATTTTTCTTAACAATCCAGGTTCAGGCAAAGGGACTCCCATAAACTTAGTTTCCGGTGTAGAGAATTTAATTGTTTGCTAAAGAATGGGTGAATCTCTAATATGTCACTCCTGAATACCTGCTTCTAAGGCAAAGCCTTTCCATCAGAGATAATTCCTCAGAGAGAAAGCAACAACTGCAAGACAAGGTCCCTGAACCTTAGGGAAATCTCTGTAAACAGCAATAAAGGACAAGGTGAAAATGACTGGTCTTGTAGCTCACTTCTCCAAAGCAAGATTCATCATGAGCACAGTGAACTGTTTGAATATGCTTTCTCCACACTCTCTGCCTCTTGCCCTGTGGGACCAGAGAGATTTGTTTAAGATCACTTTTCCATAGTGTTTTAACTGAATCTCTTCTAAATTCAAACAAGTGAACAGATTTCAACAGATCTTGAATAAATTTTGAGGCTTTAAGCTAGGTGGAAATGTTTTGATTTCTAAGAAGGCTTCCATTTTTTAAACAGATTTATTGAGGTATAATCAATATTCCTAAAAAAGTACATATATTGAAGATATACAATTTCTTAACAATTGCTCATTTCACAGTTGTGTGAATAGGCTCTGCTCAAGTGTGACATTTTTCATAATGAAAGTTACTTATTATACGAATCAGTCAGTTTAATATAGGATTTTTTTTCTGGGCACCTCAAACATCACTAAAATCATCTAAGAGTGCTGAGGTAAGTTTTTCAATAGTACCAATATTTATTATAGATTATTACTTGCCATGTATAATATTCATTATTTTTCAGCACTTTTCAGATATGGTCATAGAATATTTCATCTTCATTCCAATTTTTCAAAAGGTAGCTTGTGATATTATTAACTTAATTTGAAAGCTGGATATTTTAGAGGTTAAACAAATTGTAGGCTCCCAGCTCTCTGACATTGTGATCTAGGCTTTGTCATGAGACTTCTCTTTTAGTAAGCAAAACTATTGATGAGGATTAAAACAAAATTTAAATACATTTCACATATATAAAAGAGTAAATTACAAATATTAGTGACATAAATCATCATCAGTTTCATCAAACACAAATATGGAGGTTCTCGTGAGAAAAATTGCTAAGGATGAGATGAGTCTCCATTGTGTCTTTGAGAGTAAAATTGGCGGTGATTCTTCTGGAGCTCATTGCACAGTTAAACAGTTCTCTGCATTATTTCTCCAATTGTTAATTCTTCCTATCCCACAGGTGCATACACAGTTACAGAAGTAACTAAAAGCTCTTTTTTTGCATCCATGCACCATTGCATCTGTGGACATGTTCATACATATTCCCTCAATCATCATGATGATCTATGAGGTGGGTATCATTATTATAAATTTCTAGCTGAGAAAAACAAGGTGACAAAGAAATGTACCTTAGATGAAAGAGGTTGCATTCAGAAGAACCAGGATTTGAATCAGGTTTTTCTGATGCTCAAACAATATTTATTTTTTAACATTTCGCAGAGAAATCTGGGGTCCCAGTCTTTGGAGTGGAAGAATGGAGAGTTAGGCCTGAGGGAAAAGTCAATATGGAAGGACCATTCAATGAATGCAATATCACATTTTACTTATTTTTTGAGAGTTCAAAGATGTCATCGTGTGTGCGTGTGTGAGCTAATGAAATCATTCTGTATAAACTTGCTTCTGAAGTAGTATTAAAGTAATTTGAATTATTATCAAAATGAGATTACTAGCTCAACATTGTCTATCATAACTTAACAATGTTGGGTATAGGTTAAAATTTTGAAGAGAAAATTAATAAATAAGATTAACCTGAGACTTAATGTTGGCCCTGCCCATTGTTAACCACTTGGTGGTGGACAGAATCCTAAATTTCTCTATGCTTCTCTTTCCTAATGTATAAAATCAGTATAAAAATGATAGTAGTGAGGATCTTTTAAGTTTGCACTGAGGGTTACATGTCTGCATAAGCACTTAAAACCACAGTAAGTGTGCAGTTTTAGTGTAAGCATTGTTATTACAACTGCTAACATTAGTCTATGACATTGCTTCTTCACCTGCAGAATGGATGATACGATACCAACTGCACAGGTTGTTATTGCTAAGAAAAGGAAGTGAGGGTATGAAACATGTGCTACTACACCATGCACACAGAAATCATTCATTCTTGTTGCTGTTTAGTCACTCCTTACAACCCCATGGTCTGTAGCCTGACAGTTTCCTCTGTCCAGGTGATTTACAGGTAAGAATATGAGAATGGGTTGCCATTTCCTTCTCTAGGAGATCTTTCCAAATCTTCCCAGGGACTGAACATGGGATTGTCTCCTTCATTAGCAGGAAGATTTTTTACCACTAACCTACTAAGCTACCGAATCATTCATGGGCTTCGCTGGTGGCTCAGTGGTTGAGTATCTGCCTGCAATGCAGGAGACCTGGGTTTGGTACTTGGTTTGGGAAGATTCCCCTGGAGAAGGAAATTTCAACCCACCCCAGTATTCTTGAGTAGAGAATTTCAAGAACAGAGGAGCTTGGCAGGCTACAGTCCATGGGTTTGCAAAGAGTTGGACATGACTGAGTGACTAACTTATAAGACTTATATTATTGCTAAGTGATTAGATTT
>NW_011481713.1:6893-7164 GCF_000754665.1 Bison bison bison | reverse complement strand
GGTCACCATAAATGTCAGTTCATCACTGAGGTCTCCCATGTACTTTGTCCTGGCCCATCTCTCCTTTGTTTATGCCTGCTATTCCTCTGTAAGTACCCCCAAACTGATTGCAGATTCACGGTATGAAAAGAAGACTATCCTATTTAATGGTTGCATGACCCAAATCTTTGGGGAACATTTCTTTGGAGGTGCTGAGATAATCCTGCTCACTGTGATGGCCTATGACTGCTATGTGGCCATCTACAAGCCCTTGCACTATACAACCATCATG
>NW_011481713.1:5073-6123 GCF_000754665.1 Bison bison bison | reverse complement strand
TACTTTACCTATTGATAAAGCAGTTGCTGTATTCTACACTATGATAACTCCCATGTTAAATCCCTTAATTTATACCTTGAGAAATGACCAGATGAAAAATGCCATTAAGAAATTATGCAGTAGGAAAGTTATTTCAGCTGACAGATAAATGTACCTAGAACTCAACACTGATTAGTGTTAGTCACTCGGTTGTGTCTGACTCTTTGTGACACCATGGACTATGTAGCCCACCAGGCAAATGTCAAAATGACATGTTGGATGAGCTCAGTAAGAACTACTTAAGGGATAAAGAAATTAACTACATAAAATTATAGTATTTTTCATTGAATGGAACAGAAATAGGGGCACAAAAGGAGAAAAATATAACCCAGTACTATTTATTTCATACATAGAAAATTCTACCAATTGACATTAAGTTTTACAACAGCAACCATGAATGTGAATTCATAGACTTTCTTTCTAATAAAATTTTTAAAATGCTAAGTAGTTTGGTTTTGAGCAGTAATCTTTACAGGAATCCTAAGAAGCAGGAAAGTGAGGAAATATGCAGAAAGGGTAAGATATTAAAACAGACATACTGAAGAGACAGTAATAAGAATATGATTGATTTTCCAGACCATAATCTTAATTGCACTCTCCTGTAATTATGATGGAAAGGTAATATAATTAATAGTTGCTCAGCTGGTAGAGAATCTCTCTGAAATGTGAGAGACCTGGGTTCAATCACTGGGTTGAGAAGATACCCTGGAGAAGGGAATGGCTACCCAATCCAGTATTCTGGCCACAATATACCAGTATAATACCCTCTAGATCCATTCCTATTGTCACAAATGGCAAGATTTAATTATTTTTCTTTTTGCATTAATTTTCACTAGTAACTCTACATACCATTGTTGACAGTGGTATGTTGACTGTCACATTATATAGTATATACTTATTTCATAGCTATAAAGGCAATGCATCATTGAACTTCTGTAATAGTTGAATGAAGATTGCACAATTTTTCCCTATTTTATTGTAGGTTTCAGAATGTCTAGTACTGCTCATGAC
>NW_011481713.1:4441-4848 GCF_000754665.1 Bison bison bison | reverse complement strand
AGGATCATGGCATCTGGTCCCATCACTTCATGGCAAATACGAGGGGAAACAATGAAAACAGTGACAGACTTTATTTTCTTGGGTTCCAAAATCACTGCAGTTGGTGACTTCAGCCATGAAATTAAAAGACACTTGATTCTTGGAAGAAAAGCTATGACTAACTAGACAGTGTATTAAAAAGCAGAGACATTACTCTGCCAACAAACGTCCAGAGAGTCAAGGCTATGATCTTCCCAGTGGTCACATACGATTGTGAGATCTGTACCATAAAGAAGGCAGGATGCCAAAGAATCGATGTCTTCAAGCTGTGGTTCTGGAGAAGACTCCAGACTCCTAAAAGTCCCTTGGACAGAAAGGAGATCAAACCAGTCATTCTTAAGAGAGATCAATCATGAATATTCACTTGA
>NW_011481713.1:0-775 GCF_000754665.1 Bison bison bison | reverse complement strand
ACTGGGAAAACCATAGCCTTGACTAGACGGATCTTTGTTGGCAAAGTAATGTCTTTGCTTTTGAATATGCTATTTAGGTTGGTCATAAATTTCCTTCATTACATAAGACCAATTCAAAACTCTAGATTTGTGCTTTTTAGCTTCTGAAGATATTTCCAGATTTCCTGTTAATAGATAAGTATTTATTGATTGAGAAGTATTAAGTTGTGATAAGGAGAGTGAGAGATAGGAGACAGTAAGTCTGGATTCCAACCCAAGCTTTAGTTCTTCTGCTTAAGTGGCTATCAGCAAGTATTATTCATTCCATTGTTAGATTCGATATATTAATCAAGAGGCTTGGATTAGAGTACCACTATTACTTCTATCTGTAATGTTTAATGATTCTATTTAACTATTTTCTGAAGTCAGTTTTTTCTTCCAGTGTTCTTCATAGCATTTTTTACCTCAGCATTTCTGAGGGTATAGATTAAAGAATTTAACATAGGGGCCACCATAGTATAAAAGACAGCAACAGCTTTATCAATGGGCAGAGTGGTAATTGGGCAAAGATACACAAATATGCAGGCCACAAAGACTAAGCAACTACTGTGATGTGAGAAACACACGTAGAAAGAGCTTTGTGCCTCCCCTCCAAACTGTAAGTCCTTAGGGAGCATAAGAGGAACACATAGGAGACCAACAGGAGGAGGAAGTTTAACAAGCAGATGAACCCGCTATTGGCAGCAACAAAGAGATCAAGAATGTGAGTGTCCATGCAGACAAGCTTTAACAAAGG
>NW_011481712.1:9541-10375 GCF_000754665.1 Bison bison bison | reverse complement strand
CATCCCAAGCATCTTTTCTGACCACAATGCTGTAAGATTAGATATCAATTACAGGAGAAAAACTATTAAAAATTCCAACATATGGAGGCTGAACAACACGCTGCTGAATAACCAACAAATCACAGAAGAAATCAAGAAAGAAATCAAAATTTGCATAGAAACGAATGAAAATGAAAACACAACAACCCCAAACCAGTGGGACACTGTAAAAGCAGTGCTAAGGGGAAGGTTCATAGCAATAGAGGCTTACCTCAAAAAACAAGGGAAAAAGTCAAATAAATAACCTAACTATACACTTAAAGCAACTTGAAAAGGAAGAAATGAAAAACCCCAGGGTTAATAGAAGGAATGAAATCTTAAAAATTAAGGCAGAAATAAATGCAAAAGAAACAAAAGAGACAATAGGAACAATCAACAAAACCAAAAGCTGGTTCTTTGAGAAGATAAATAAAATTGACAAACCATTAGCCAGACTCATCAAGAAACAAAGGGAGAAAAATCAAATCAAGAAAATTAGAAATTAAAATGGAGAAATCACAACAGACAACACAGAATACAAAGGATCATAAGAGACTACTATCAGCAAATATATGCCAATAAAATGGACAACTTAGAAGAACTGGACAAATTCTTAGAAAAGTACAACTTTCCAAAACTGAATCAGGAAGAAATAAAAAATCTTTACAAACTCACGACAAGCAAGGAAATTGAAAACATAATCAGATATTCTCCAACAAACAAAAGTCCAGGACCAGACGACTGCACAGCTGAATTATACCAAAAATTTAGAGAAGAACTAACACCTATCCTACTCAAACTCTTCCAGAAAATTGC
>NW_011481712.1:5098-5829 GCF_000754665.1 Bison bison bison | reverse complement strand
AACCCTGAATATTTATTGGAAGGACTGATGCTGAAGCTCCAATATTTTGGCAACTCATTGGCAACTCATTGGAAATGACCCTGATTCTGGGAAAGATTGAAGATCAAAGGAGAAGGAGGTGGCAAAGGATTAGCTGGTTAGATAGGATCTCTGACTCAATAAACATGAATTTGAGCAAATTCTGGGAAGGACAGGGGAGCCTGGAGTGCTACAACCCATGGGATTGAAAAGAGTCAGACACAACATCATGGCTGAACAACCACAAAAATAACAATTATATTTATTATTTAAAATCAAGCAAAACAGAAAAATTTAATGGCATAAAAAGCAATGAAATAGATAATACTTTTAAAGTATTTTTCCAAAATATTGCAAAAAGATTCTTTGTTTCTTCTGTTTGCATTTACTAAAGTGCATTCAAAGGAAAAAGTTATGTAACAGAAGTATGTATTACAAAAAGTAATTTTGCTAAATGATGAAATGGATGGCAATTTTTTTATATGAAAAATGTTAATATAACACTCCACTTAGAAGAATACAATCAATGCTTCTAATAAAAAAAAAAGAAATCATCTCTAAAGTCATATTAATAACCTTTCAAAACTGTGATACGGGATGCACTATAAAAATTAGTCAAATACAGATACAGCCTTTGGGATCTGTCAACTTACAACTCAGATGACAGAAAAATAAAAATTGCTGAAGACGTAACATACATAAGATAATTTTTA
>NW_011481712.1:0-1049 GCF_000754665.1 Bison bison bison | reverse complement strand
AATATTTGTTAGTGAGAGAAAGAAAACTGATACTTGTGCTAATATTAATAATAACACTTTTTTTGAGTATGTATCTAAAGTCAGATATTGTGATAATACTTTAAAAATAAAACTTTTAGTTGTTAATCATTCACTATTTACAAACCAAGAAATAGTGGCTTAGTGATGCTCAAAATAATAAAGCTGAAATGAAGATAAGTGTCAAATCTACGACTGTTAGACTTTCATGTAATACAGTCTACTAGAAGTATCTGTGATTATGAAAATATAATCTATCCGTATCTCATGTGGTAACCTCTTGTCATCTGTGGTTGAAATGTATTGAAATGTGGCTCATGTAACTAATGAATAATATTTTATTCAATTTTAATTTAAAATTAAATTGCCAAATGTGACTAGTAGCTTCTGAATTAAGCAGTTTAGACTAAGACTATATCCTTAACCACTAAGCCTTACTCTCGTTTGATAATTTTGTATGGGAAAAGCATTGAGCTAGACAGTCTATGTTTTAGACTTTAAAATTTCTCTCAATATAAACAAAAATATTTAAGGTTATATACATTAGTTGTTCACTTGTGTCTGTATTTTGCAACCCCATGGACTGTAGCCTGCCAAGCTCTTCTGTCTCTGGAATTGTGAAGTAATTGTCCTCCAGTTAAAATAAATAAATAAAGAATACTGGAGTAGGTAGTCATTCCCTTCTCCAGGGAATCTTCTTGATCCAGGGATTAAACCTAGGCCTCCCACATTGCAGGTTGATGTTTTACCATCTGAGCCAACAGGGAAACCCAAGGTTAATGGTAATTTCATTTTGTTTTGGAGAAAACCACACTTCTTAGACTAGCTTTGTTGGGAGATGTGGAAGAGTTAAACAGGCATTTCTCTTATCTGAGTTTTAATTAAAGGAATAGAAAACTGAGCTGTGTTATATTCAGCAAAGCTAGCCACAGACATCTTCTGGAAGTGCATGATAAATTTGAGCAGGCTAGTACAATGGAGAAGGTAATGGTAACCCACTCCAGTATTCTTGCCTGGAAAATCCCATGAAC
>NW_011481711.1:15139-15818 GCF_000754665.1 Bison bison bison | reverse complement strand
ACCTAACTTTGGTAGAACCTAAAAAATATCATCATTACATATTATCCTATTATGTAATGATGGGACTTCCCTGGTGGTCCCTTGGCTAAGACTCTGTGCTCCCAGCCTAGGGGGCCCAAGTTCGATCCCTGGTTGGGGAACTAGATCCTGCGTGCCACAACTGGGAGTTCACATGCCACAACTAAAGATCCTGCATGCTGCAACTAAGACCTGGTGTGGCCAAATAAATAAATATTTAAAAAATCCTATCAACATTTATTTGAGGAAGATATTATCATTCCATTTTAGGGCCCTAAAGAGCTTAAGTATCTGCACAAGTATGATAGATATAAGGGATGGTATTTCCCTGCATAATGTGGTTGAGCCTCAAACAACCAGTTTAAAGCTTTAACAGCAAAAACTGAGGTTTCTTAGAGAGGAGGAAATTCTGTCTTGAGACTATAAGATAGAAATTCTGCCTGAGGTTTTTCACCCTATCAATTTTGGACTTTCCAGCCTCCACACATGAGCCAATTCCTTAAAATAAATCTTTTAATATACATATGTACATATATATGCATATAAATATATATCTCCTGTCGGTTCTGTTTCTTTGGAGAACCCTTATTGATACAATATCTAAATTCAAGCTGCTGTCATGAAGTCAGTTTGTATCAGCAGCTTTATGTCTGAGGCCTGT
>NW_011481711.1:14391-15039 GCF_000754665.1 Bison bison bison | reverse complement strand
GTCTGGTGATGAAAGTTTCCTTATGACATGAGTTTTGTTTGGAAAGGCCTACATTCCCCTTAAATGGGATTTTCCCAGGGATACTTACCAAAGAACACTTCACTTACACATTCTTATTTGGGAAAGAAAAAACAATGGTTTATCAGAGAGAGTTTTCCGACCCCAAATCAGGAGACAATGTCCCAGAATTCCCAGAGGGTTATCTAATATTTCGGTGGAGACTGACAAGTCAACTTGCTTTACCTGCATTATATGTACACTGCTTTTTACTGTATTTCAAATTGCTTTCACAGACATTATCTTGAATCTTTGTCATAGGTGTGGCAGAGGCTGCTATTTGTATTCATATATCACTTTCCCCTTTCTTCCCTAATAAAACCCCTCAATATTTTGTTGAGTCAGTTGCTACCCTGTTCGGTTCAGTTCAGGCGCTCAGTCATGTCCTACTCTTAGTAACCCCATGACTGCAGCACGCCAGGCTTCCCTATTCATCATCAACTCCCAGAGCTTACTCAAACTCATGTCCATAGAGTTGGTGATGCCATCTAAGCATCTCATCCTCTGTTGTCCACTTCTCTTCCTGCCTTCAATCTTTCCTGGCATCTAGGTCTTTTCAAATGAGTCAGTTCTTTGCATAAGGTGGCCAAA
>NW_011481711.1:13705-13918 GCF_000754665.1 Bison bison bison | reverse complement strand
AGTCAATAAGGCAGAAGCAGATGTTTTTCTGGAACTCTCTTGCTTTTTTGATGATGCAGCAGATATTGGCAATTTGATCTCTGGTTCCTCTGCCTTTTCTAAAACTAGCTTGAACATCTGGGAGTTCATGGTTCAAGTACTGTTGAAGCCTGGCTTGGAGAATTTTGAGCATTACTTTGCTAGCATGTGAGATGAATGCAATTGTGCAGTAGT
>NW_011481711.1:8380-11083 GCF_000754665.1 Bison bison bison | reverse complement strand
TCTGATGGAGTAGGATAAGAGGCTTATGGAAGCTTCCTGAGGGGAGAGACTGACTGAGGGGGAAACTGGGTCTTGTTGTGATGGGTGGGGCCATGCTCAATAAATCTTTAATCCAATTTTCTGTTGATGGGCAAAGCTGTGTTCCCTCCCTGTTATTTGACCTGAGGCCAAACTATGGTGGAGGTAATGCAGATAATGGTGACCCTCTTCTAAAGGAGGCTTCCATGTTAAAAGGCTAATAGTCCTCCTTCAAGTTAGGTGAGGCCTAGGTTGTTTTAGAAGTGTATGGAGCACTGTGGTTAGGCACAGATTCTGGTATCAGGCTATGTAAGTTTTAGATCTCCATGTCATCTCTTCAGCCAGTCAGTTCAGTCACTCAGTTGTGTCTGACTCTTTGTGACCCCAAGGACTGCAGCACACAAGGCTTCCCTGTCCATCACCAACTCCTGGAGATTGCTCAAACTCATGTCCATCGGGTTGTTGATGCCATCCAACCATCTCATCCTCTGTTATCCCCTTCTCCTCCTGCCTTCAATCTTTCCCTGCATGAAGGTCTTTTCCAGTGAGTCAGTTCTTCGCATCAGGTGGCCAAAGTATTGGAGTTTCAGCTTCAGCATCAGTCCTTCCAATGAATAGTCATGACTGATTTAGGATGGACTGGTTTGATCTCCTTGCATTCCAAGGGACTCTCAAGAGTTTTCTCCAACACCGCAAGTCAAAAGCATCAATTTTTCAGTGCTCAGCTTTCTTTATGATCCAACTCTCATATCCATACATGACTACATGCCTCATCTCTTACTAACTGCTAATTTACTCTTCTGTGCTTCAGTTTCTGCATGTATGATCATATGATATGATCAATGATATGATCATAATACCTACTGTATTGGGTTTCTATGATGAATAAATGATTTTATATTTGTAAAGCCTTTAGAACAGTGCCTAGCACAATAGTAAACACTCTAGAAATGCTAGCTATTATTTATTTTGTTATTTTGACCAACAAGATGTAAGTGGAAGTGTTGTGTGAGATATCCAGGAAGCAGTGCTCCTTCCTGCTTCCTTGGAGTTGGACTGTGGTTGGAGCTTGAACAGCCATCATGGAACAGGAAGCATGAAGCTAAGGATCATGGACTAGCTAGATCAAGCCTGGGGCCCTGATGGCTGTGGAGGTACTGCAATAGTCCTGCACTGCCTTGCTCCATACTTCTCTTCATGACAGCAAAGCTTCTACTTGTTTAGGATGATGTTATTTTCTGTTGTTGTAAGCAGCAAAACTTAATACTAATTCTGTAAGTGTGAAAGGAGGTACTAACCTCTTTCTACTGTTGAGAGATTTTATCTCAGCTGTAACCCAGTAAATTTCACCAGTAAGAGTCAGAATGTTGGACTGAGGGGAAAGCAGTGGTTAAATAACCCTTATATAGTCAAGCTTGTGACCTGGTTTGAGGGAAATTTGCTAGGCTTGCCTTTGGGGAGAGATATCCCTTTTTATCTCAGCCCTGTCTTCACCTTTCCCCTCTGTCCCAAGCAGAGCTTCTGGGTCATTAGCTGCCTTTTCCTTCTGTGTGAAGTCACAAGAAGACTGGAACCACATTAAACTGTATTTAAGAGGTGGTTATCATCCTTTATTTTTCAAGATAGTTATTTTCTAGATGTATCAAGGCATCATTGCTCTTTTCCTCTTTCTTCCTGGAATCTTTCTTTCTAATTTCCTACTACATAGTGACTCCAATTGACCCTGTCAGGTCCAACCCCCAAATCCGTGTCCTTCAGACAACTCCTTCTGATTATTTGAGCTGATTAAACAGCTTATTTTGTGGTTCTAGCAGGAAGACCCCCATTCCTGCTGCTCCCTGGTGGAAGGAAACATGAGTCTTCATTACCTGGAAAGGTTTGGAAGCAATGTCCATGAAGCAATGAAGAAAGAAGGGGGTCTCTCAATGCAGTCAAATGAACTGAATGAAATAAGCTGATAAGTGGAGCAATGTAGCACAGACCTCCTTCCATTTTACCTACCCCTTTTATCCCATTTTATTTGAATCCCGACACTTCATATATGTATTATCCAGATGTCAACTCTAGATTTGGGTTAATGAAGTATTCTATTGCCATGTTAACAATTTGGCTTTCGACATCTTATTGCCTAGAGTGTCCTTTCACAGATCCAAAATATCTTTTGTGTTTAGTAGTCCATCTTTCCTGGAGTCCCTTACTTTAGCAGCTCAGAAGAACTGGCAGAGGCTATGAAATATATTTTTCTTCTTCGTTCCCACCAGTCTCTGTGAGTAGAAGGGAACATACTGTTACTAGTATGAAATATGCCTCCTCCTTTAGAATGCAAAAAGAGAAGATTAATTTTGGATTTAAAAAGATAACTAAAATCAGTGTTATACTAAGAACACTTGCTATTCATTGGTTACTATGGAAAACAATGTGTGAAATCCTTTATGTATATTAATTTGTTTCATCATCTTAACACCACGGGTAAATATTATTAATGTACCTACTTTGCTGATGAGGAAAAGAAGCTCAGGAAGGTTAAGTAGCTTATTCAGAGTCACACAGCTAGTATTTGAATTCAGGGTGGTCTGACTCCAAATTCCATGGTTTCAACCATATGCTGTACTGCTTCTCTTGTCAGTCAGTGTGTGTGTGTTCAGTGGCTCAGCTATGTCTGACTCTTTGTGACCCCATAGACTG
>NW_011481711.1:4683-6131 GCF_000754665.1 Bison bison bison | reverse complement strand
CACTAGCTTTGTTCATAATGATGCTTTCTAAGGCCCACTTGACTTCACATTCCAGGATGTCTGGCTCTATGTCAGTGATCACACCATCGAGATTATCTGGAGTTCTTTAGGGTTTTCTATATACTTTATCATGTCATCTGCAAATAGTGACATATTACTTCTTTGTTTCCAATTTGAATACCTTATATTTGTTTTTCTTGACTAATTGCTGTGACTAGGACTTCTAATAATATATTGAATAAAGTTGGTGAGAGTGGACATCTTTGTCTTATAATATGTTTTAAAAGGAAGTCTCTTGTAGTAAAATTTGACACCTATAAAATATTTTAAGAGGTTTTTCTCCATTTTAGAAGCAAATAATTAACTGGAAATTGCTGTTTTGGTCCCCTTTATAGTGTATGAAAATAGTATAAGTGTGTTTATAAATGCTTTAGCAATTCTTTTCTAACGTATAACATGGGAGATGAGTAATCATTGTCAAAAGCATCTCAGTTTAGCTTACAATTTTCATGTCCTCTCCCAAAATGAGAATTAGTTTTTTATCTGAGAATATCTTTGGAAATTCTTGGATGTCCGTTCTCTTTATGGACATCTTTAGGGCATTAAAAAATTAGTTCACTCATATGATTCGTCAGCTTAAAAAAAAATTAGCCAATCTATTTGAGTGAATTGTCTTTTTCACTTATTTGACAGAATTTTTAATCAAAATTACTGAGGGGATATGTCTTTATTTTTTAAATATAAATTTATTTATTTTAATTGGAGGCTAATTACTTTACAATATTGTATTGGTTTTGCCATACATCAACATGAATCCTCCACGGGTATACACGTGTTCCCCATCCTGAACCCCCCTCCCACCTCCCTCCCCATACCATCCCTCTGAGTCATCCCAGTGCACCAGCCCCAAGCATCCTGTATCCTGCATTGAACCTGGACTGGTGATTCTTTTCTTACATGATATTATACATGTTTCAGTGCCATTCTTTATTTCTTAATATTTATTTTTATTCATTTATTTGGCTATATCAGGTCTTAGTTGTGGCATGTGGGATCTAGTTCCCTGACTAGGGATCAAATCTGGGTCCCCTGCATTAGAAGTGCGGAGTCTTAGCCACTGGGCCACCAGGAAAGTCCCCACATCTTGATATTTTAGCATCTTGTGTTTAAAACAGTAATATGAGACCTTTAAAGAGAGAATTAGAGACATGGAGGATAGATTTAAGGAAACCAGAAACAATATGAAGAGACAGTCTACAAAATGGGAGAAAACATTTGAAGATGATGTGACCAAGGGATTAACCTCTAAAATATACAAATAGCTCATACAGCTCAAAGTAAAAAAAGAAAACAATAATAAAAAAAAAAATGAGCAGAAGACCTAAATAGACATTTCTCCAAAAAAGACATACAAATGGCTAAAAGGCACATGAAAAAATGCTCAGCAT
>NW_011481711.1:4012-4502 GCF_000754665.1 Bison bison bison | reverse complement strand
TCACCTTCAGCATCAGTTCTTCCAATGAATATTCAGGATTGATTTCCTTTAGGATTGACTGGTTTGATCTCCTTGCAGTCCAAGACATTCTCAAGAGTCTTATCCCACACCACCGTTCAAAAGCACAATTCAAAAGGTGCTCAGCCTTCTAGTGGTCCAACTTTCACATCCATACATGACTACTGGAAAAACCATAGTTTTGGCTATATGGACCTTTGTTAGAAAAGTAATGTCTCTGCTTTTTAATATGCTGTCTAGATTGGTTATAGCTTTTCTTTCAAGGAGCAAGTGTCTTTTCATTTTATGCCTGCAGTCACCATCTGCAGTGATTTGGAGCCCAAGAAAATAAAGTCTGTCATCGTTTCCCTTATTTCCCCATTTGCCATGAAGTGATGAGACTGGATGCCATGATCTTAGTTTTTTGAATGTTGAGTTTTAAGACAGATTTTTCACTCTCCTCTTTCATCTTCATTAAGAGGCTCTTTAGTTC
>NW_011481711.1:0-1196 GCF_000754665.1 Bison bison bison | reverse complement strand
ATATGCTGAATTACTTTGCTGTACATCTGAAACTAATACAATATTGTAAATCAACTATACTTCAATAAATTTTTTAATTAACTAATTTAAATAAATAAAAATTAAAGGTCCAAATGATATCTAAAATCAATTCCAAAAGGAAAATCTAGAGAGAATGGAAGTAGAGGCAATTTTTAAAGAGAATGATTGAGAATTTTCCAGATTTGTTAAATGACATGAGTCTTTAGATTCAGGAGGCATGAATCTTAAGTAGGATGAACAAAAAATTATCTGCTTTCTAGATATCCAGAATGTCTGACAGTTACATAGTGCTTATCATGTGACAGATGCTGTTTTAAGTTTTTAGCTTATATTAACCCTTATATTTCTCATACCAGCTCAATAAATCAGGTACTAGTTTTATCACAGTTTTGGAGATGAAGAAACTAAGACTCACAGGGGAAGTGATTTGCCAAGGGATTTACATGCTATACTGTCTGGCTGCAGAATCCTAAAGCTATACATAGTGTAGCTCAACAAAATAAACTAAATATAAGTCAGGAACTATCTTTCACTTGTTCACTGCTGAATCCCTAGCACCCAGTATAATGACTGGCACATAATATACACTAAATAAATATTCATTGCATTAATAAAGGAATAAATAAGTGAATAAACATTGATTTACAGTGACTATCCAGTGTGGCAAATTGTCCCATTACCAACTGGCTACCTAGTAATGGTGAAATTTGTTATACATAGGGCTAGTTTGTTTGAAGTGATGACAGGCATCTTGGCAATTAGAGTCGTGCCTTAATATCCTTGCCCACAATACTAGCTTTGCCCTGTGACTTTGGTGATTGTTAAAATGGTTCTGAGTCCCAGCTCCAAATTGTAGCTGAACCCTAGATGCCACCTGCTAACCTATGTGACTGTTTGGAGCCCAGAGTCAGCAGGAGCCCAGGTGGAGAGAATCCCAATTATGATTTTAAAAATCCGTGTGATTATCCATACAGATATGGATCTGTAACACAAAGACAATAAGAAGCAGCTGGAAACTCTCCATAGCCTGCATGTTCTCTGGGGAACTGCCTGATCATGTGATCACAGAACATATGGATTCTTAGCAGAATGAAATAATCAACATGCTTATAACATAAAAGCGTCTGAGAAGCAATAAGAAGCCATCTGTCTCTCAGTTATGAGACCAAACTCAG
>NW_011481710.1:4918-5277 GCF_000754665.1 Bison bison bison | reverse complement strand
TCTTCCAGATAGTTCATTATTGGAATGCAGATTAATTTTGTATCCTGCAACTTTGCTGAAGACTAACATCTTGGGGGCATGTCTCCCACTGCTAAGCCAGATGATCTGATTTTCTTTTCACTTTCTCTTTTTGTGTACTCAAAAAGTGTATATTTTAACTGTGGTAGGAAGTCTCTGTGCTGTTTATTTTCGGATGAATAATTTCTAGTGCTTAAACAAGTTAAAAATTTTTTCTCTGGCATATTATTGGCATTTTATGGCCTATTAAAAGTACATCTGTCAGAGAGGAGCTAAGATGGTGGAGGAGTAGGACAGGGAGAACACTTTCTCCCCCACAAATTCATCAAAAGAACATTTAA
>NW_011481710.1:0-942 GCF_000754665.1 Bison bison bison | reverse complement strand
AGACAAAGACTGGCTGAATGGATACAAAAATAAGACCCCTACATATGTTGTCTACAAGAGACCCACCTCAAAACAGGGGACACATACAGACTGAAAGTGAAGGGCTGAAAAAGATTTTCCATGCAAATAGGGACCAAAAGAAAGCAGGAGTAGCAATACTTATATCAGATAAAATAGACATTAAAACAAAGGCTGTGAAAAGGGACAAAGATGGTCACTACATAATGATCAAAGGATCAATCCAAGAAGATATAACAATTATAAATATATATGCACCCAACACCGGAGCACCGCAATATGTAAGCCAAATGCTAACAAGTATGAAAGGAGAAATTAACAATAACACAATAATAGTGGGAGACTTTAATACCCTACTCACACCTATGGATAGATCAACTAAATAGAAAATTAACAAGGAAACACAAACGTTAAACGATACAGTAGACCAGTTAGACCTAATTGATATCTATAGGACATTTCATCCCCAAACAATGAATTTCACCTTTTTCTCAAGCGCACGTGGAACCTTCTCCAGGGTAGATCACATCCTGGGCCACAAATCTAGCCTTGGTAAATTCAAAAATATAGAAATCATTCCAAGCATCTTTTCTGACCACAATGCACTAAGATTAGATCTCAATTACAGGAGAAAAACTATTAAAAATTCCAACATATGTAGGATGAACAACACGCTGCTGAATAACCAACAAATCACAGAAGAAATCAAAAAAGAAATCAAAATTTGCATAGAAACTAATGAAAATGAAAACACAACAACTCCAAACCTGTGGGACACTGTAAAAGCAGTCCTAAGGGGAAAGTTCATAGCAATACAGGCATACCTCAAGAAACAAGAAAAAAGTCAAATAAATAACCTAACCCTACACCTAAAGCAACTAGAAAAGGAAGAAATGAAGAACCCCAGGGCTAGTAGAAGGAAAG
>NW_011481709.1:8931-9524 GCF_000754665.1 Bison bison bison | reverse complement strand
TTGTTGAAGCCTAGCTTGGAGAATTTTGAGCATTACTAAGCTATTTAGCCATTCCCAGTTCATGTATTGTTGAAGCCTAGCTTGGAGAATTTTGAGCATTACTAAGCTATTTAGCCATTCCATGTGTTAGGTATGTAGGTTCTTTCCAGTTTTCTCTTAGCATAAATAAGACTTAGAGAAAGATTCACCTATATCCTTGTGCATAGTTCTGACTATTCACAATAATTTTCTAGAAGCACAATTTAGGGGGCAAGGCAATAGGACTGATTTTATTTCATTTTTCATACTGAAATATAGTTGATTTACAATATTAGTTTCAGGTATGCAAAATTGTGATTCAATATTTTTATAGAATATATTCCATTTAAAATGATTAAAAATAGTTTATTTCCCTGTACTGCATAATATATGCTTGTTGCTTATTTATTTTATACATAGTAGCTTCTGTTTCTTAATCCCTCCTATCTCTCCCCTCACCCTTTCCCTCTCTGCACTGGTAACCATTAGTATATTATCAATAGCTGCTTCTGTTTTGTATACATACACACACACACACACACATATAGATTCCACATATAAGTGATTACATACAG
>NW_011481709.1:3780-5223 GCF_000754665.1 Bison bison bison | reverse complement strand
GGAACCAGTCCATTGTTCCATGTCCAATTCTAACTGTTGCTTATTGACCTGCATACAGATTTCTCAGGAGGCAGGTAAGGTAGTCCGGTATTCCCATCTGTTTAAGAATTTTCCACAGTTTGATATGATCCACACAAGGCCTTTAGCATAGTCAGTGAAGCGGAACTAGATATTTTTTGGAATTATCTTACTTTTTCTACAATCCAACAAATGTTGGTAATTTGGTCACTGATTCCTCTGCCTTATTTAAGTCCAGCTTGTACATCTGGATCCTCAGTTCACATACTATTGAAGCCTAACTTGAAGGATGTAAGCATTGCCTTGCTAGTATGTGAAATGAGTGCAACTGTGTGGTAGTTTGAACACTCTTTGGCATTGCCCTTCTTTGGGACTTGAATGAAAACTGACCTTGATGGAAATAAATAAGAGGCTGAAATAGGTTAGCAGAAGGACTTAGATCCATATTTATTTATATGCAGGGCTTAACTTCCTCTGAGTAGACACATGTCAAGGATTCAACTACATGGAGTAATCAAATTTGTTTCAAGACATGCTTAATATGTGCTATAATCAATCAAACCCCTTATGATCTCAGAGTCTAGAGAGCAGAGCACACATGACAGTTAAAAAGTCTTTACAAAAGGGTGGTGAATTCTGTCTGTATCCTATAATCAACAGAGATATCACCACCAAACTGCCTGAATATTCAATCCATGTGAATTCTGCTCCAGTACAGCTTTTTCTGGACTGTGACATTGATCACCTGCTCAGACTCTTCAATTTGTCTCTTCTTCTATATTGATCTCTGACTATTTGCAGGTCATCCCCTTCAAGTATATTAAAATATAAGAAATTGCCAATATTTATCCATTTTGTACCAACTGAAAAGACAATTCCACATGTTCAAACTTCCTATTTGAAAGCAAAACAAAACAATTCCTCCATGTCAACATTCTGAAATACTTTTTTTTTTGCACTCATTGAGGCAAATGTCTTGCTCCTCTGCTGCCTGCATTGCAGATACTGCAAATGAGCTGTAAGTTGCTGCTGTTGGCAATGTGAATGAAGAAGGTATTCATCAAACTTATTGTACAAATTTTAATATTATAGAGATTTAAGTAAAGCTAGTCACTATTGCTACAAGTCTGACAAGTTCACATCCATGAACAAATTTTCAAGTTATTGTTCTCATCTTAAAGCAGGGATAAGAATGGAACCTGCCTCATATGATTATTGTTGTTTAGCTGTTCAGTCATGTCTAAATTTTTGTGAAACCATGGACTATAGCCTGCCAGCCTCCTCTGTCTATGGGATTTCCCAGGCAACAATATTGCCATTTCTTTCTACAGGGGAATCTTCCTGAGCTAGGAATCATGCCTGCATCTTTTGCGTTGCAGGCTGATTCTTTACTGCTGAGCCACCAGAGAAGCCTAGGATATTTAC
>NW_011481709.1:0-411 GCF_000754665.1 Bison bison bison | reverse complement strand
TTATTTATTATTATTATTATTTTTACTTTACAATATTGTATTGGTTTTGCCATACATTGACATGAATCCAGCATGGGTGTACATGTATTCCCCATCCTGAACCCCCCTTCCACTTCCCTCACCATCCCATCCCTCTGGGTCATCCCAGTGCACCAGCCCCAAACATCCTGTATCATGCATCAAACCTGGACTGGTGATTCGTTTCACATATGATAATTTATGTGTTTCAATGTCATTCTCCCAAATCATCCCACTTTCACTCTCTCCCACAAAGTCCATAAGACTGTTCCATACATCTGTGTCTCTTTTGCTGTCTCGCATGCAGGGTTATCAGTACCATCTTTCTATATTTCATATATATGCATTATTATGCTGTATTGGTGTTTTTCTTTCTGGCTTACTTCATTCTGT
>NW_011481708.1:16089-19710 GCF_000754665.1 Bison bison bison | reverse complement strand
TTCTAACTTTTTTTTTTGTCTTCTTAGGGTGAATAAACAGGAGTGAAATTGCTGGGTCATATGGTAGTCCTATTTCTAATTTTTTTAAGGAACCTCCATACTATTTTCCATAGCAGATGCACCAATTTGCAATCCCACCAACAATACAAGAGAATTCCCTTTTCTTCACAGCCTTGCCAAAAACGTTATTTGTTGTCTTTTTGATAATAGCCTTTTTACAGGTGTGAGGCAATATCTCATTGTGGTTTTAATTTGCATTTACCAGAGAATTAGTGATTTTGAGCATCTTTTCATGCACCTCTTGGCCATCTGTATATCCTCATTTTTAAAATGTTTATTCAGATCTTCCACCCATTTTTAAATTGGATTATTTATTTTTTTTATGTTGAGTTGTAGGAGTTCTGTGTATACTTTGGATGTTAACCCCTTGTTGAATATATTTTTTGCAAGTATCTTTTCCCATTCAGTAGACAGGTTTGGGGGTGGATTGATAGTTCCCTTTCTTTGCTGTGTTAAAGAATTTTAGTTTGATGTAGTCCCATTTGTTTATTTGTTTTAGCTTTTGTTTCCCTTGCCTGAGGAGACATGTCCAAAAAATATATATTACTTAGATCAATATAAAAGAGATTACTGCCTATGTTTTCTTCCAGGATTTTTTTGATTTCATGTCTCATATTTAAGTCTTTAATACACTTTGAATTTTTTGTGCATGGTGTGAGAGAGAAGTCCAGTTTGATTCTTTTAAATGTAGCAGTTCAGTTTTCCCAAAACCATTATTGAAGAAGCTTTCCTTTCAGCATTGTATATTCTTGCCTCTTTTGTTGTTAATTAGTCAGTTAACTGACAGTTTCATTGTGGGTTCCTTTCTGGGCTCTCTATTCTGTTCCGCTGATCTATGTGTCTGTCTGTCTGTTTGTTTTTGCCAGTACCGTACCGTTTTCATTACTGTAGCTTTGTGGTATTGCCTGAAATTAGGAAGTGTGATAACCTCGAGCTTTTCCCTTCTTTCTCAAGGTTGCTTTGACTATTTGGGTCCTTTATGTTTCCATACAAATTTAAAATTTTTTGTTCTCGTTCTGTGAAACATTCCAGTGGTATTTTTATAGGGCTTGCATTGAATCTGTAGGTTGCCTTAGATAGTATGGTCATTTGAACAAAATTAATTCTTCCAATCCATGAAAATTATATTTCTTTACATCTATTTATGTGATTTTCAATTTCTTTCATCAGAGTCTTATAGTTTTTCAAGTGTAGATCATTTACCTTTTTGTTTAGATTTATTCCTAGGTACTTTTTCTTTATGATGCATTTGTAAATGGGATTGATTTCTTAATTTCTCTTTCTGATAGTTTGTTGTTAGCATATAGAAATGTAACAGATTTTTGTACATTAATTTTGTATCCTGGAAATTTACTGATTCATTGATGAGTTCTACTAGTTTTTGGTGCCATCTTAGGATTTTCTATATAGCATAATGTCATCTGCAAACAGTGACTGTTTTACTTATTTTGATACAGTTAGAATTACTTTTATTTATTTTTCTTGTCTGATTGAGGTGGATGGGAGACTTTCAATACTATGCTGAATAAAAGTGGCAAGAATGGATATCCTTGTCTTGGTCCTGATCTTGGAGGGAATATTTGCAGCTTTTCACCATTGAGTATGATGTTAGCTAAGGACTTGTCATATGTATCCTGTATTATGTTGAGGTATATTCCCCCTAAAGCCACTTTGCTGAGAGTTTTTTTTTTTTTTTAAATCACAAATGGATGTCAAATTTGGTCAAAAGTTTTTTCTGCATCTATTGAAATGATTTTATGATTTTTGTTCTTCAATTAGTTAATGTGGTTTATTATATTGATTGTTTTCTGAATATTGAACTGCATTTATATCCCCCAGGTTGCAAACGGGGTTCCACTTGATCATGGTAATCCTTTTAATGTGTTGTTGAATTTGGTTTGCTAACATTTTGTTGAGAATCTTTTGAATCTATGATCAACAGTGATACTGTTGACCTGTAACTTTCTTTTCTGTGATATCTTTGCCTGATTTTGGTATCAGAGTGATGCTGGCCTTGTTAGAATGAGTTCAGAAGCAGTTCATCTTCTACAATTTTTTAGGACAGTTTGAGGAGGATCGATGTTAATTCTTCTCTAAATGTTTGATAGAATTCTCTGAAGCCATCTAGTTCTGGACTTTTGTTTGTTGGTAGTTTATTTAATTATTATTACGGATTCAATTTCACTACTTGTAAATAAGCCTATTTATAATCTCTGTTTCTTTGTGGTTCAGTCTTGGGAGATTTACATTTCTAGGAATTTTTCCATTTTTTTCTAGACTGTTGATTTTATTGGTGTATAATTGCTTGTACTAATCTTTTTCTGTAGTGTAAGTTGTAACATTTCCTTTTTCATTTCTAATTTCCTTTATTTGGGCTCATTCTCTTTTTTTTTCCTGATGAGTCTGACTAAGGTTTATCAATTTTGTTTAATTGAAGAACCAGCCCTTAGTTTCATTGATCTTTTCTGGTTTTTTTAGTCTCCATTTCATTTATTTCTGCTCTGACCTTTATGATTTCTTTCCTTCTACTAACTTTGGGTTGTTTGTTCTCTCTTTTTCTAGTTCCTTCAAGGGTAAGGTTAGGTTGTTTATTTGAAGTATTTCTTGTTTCCTGAAATAGGCTTGTATCACTATAAAATTTCCTCCTGGAACTGCTTTTGCTGCATCTCATAGGTTTTGGATTGTTGTATTTTCCTCTTCATTCATCTCCAGGTATTTTAAAATGTTATCCTTGTAACTCATTGGTTGTTTAGTAGTATCTTGTTTAGCCTCCATGCATTTGTGGGGTTTCTTTTTACAGTTTTCTTTTTTTAAAATTTTTATTGGAATATAGTTGCTTTACAATGTTGTATTAGTTTCTGCTGTACAGAAAAGTGAATTAGCTATATGTATACACAGATCACCTCTTTTTTGGATTTCCTTCCCATTTAGGTCATCACAGAGCACTGAGTGCTGCAGTCCATGGGGTCACAAACAGTCAGACACAACTTAGCAACTGAACAAAAACAACAGAGCTATACAGTAGGCTCTCATTACTTATCTATTTTATGAATAGTATCAATCATGTATATATATGTCAATCCCAATCTCTTCATCCCACCCCTCTACCCCTCCTTCCCCCTTTGGTAACCGTAAGCTTGTTTTCTACATCTTTGAGTTTCCTTATAGTGATTTTTTTAATCTTAAAATGTTGTGGTCAGAAACGATGTTTGATATTATTTTAATTTTCTTAAATTTACTTCACACTTGCTTTGTGGCTTAGCATGGACCTATCCTGGAGAATCATTCTTTCTGGAGTTAGTTCTCCATTCTTCTCCAGCAGCATATTGGGCACCTACCGACCTGGGGAGTTCATCTTTAAGTGTCATAATCTTTTTGTCTTTTCATACTGTTCATGGGGTTCTCAAGGCAAGAATACTGAGGTGGCTTGCCATTCCCTTCTCCAGTGGACCACGTTTTGTCAGAACTCTCCACCATGACCCGTCTGTCTTGGTTGACCCTACACAGTATGGCTCATAGTTTCATTGAGTTAGACAAGGCTGTGGTCCATGTGATCAGTTT
>NW_011481708.1:14890-15316 GCF_000754665.1 Bison bison bison | reverse complement strand
CAGTCCATCCTAAAGGAGATCAGTCCTGGGTGTTCATTGGAAGGACTGATGTTGAAGCTGAAACTCCAATACTTTGGCCACCTGATACGAAGAGCTGACACATTTGAAAAGACCCTGATGCTGGGAAAGATTGAGGGCAGGAGGAGAAGGGGACGACAGAAGATAAGATGGCTGGATGGCATCACCGACTCAATGGATATGGGTTTGGGTGGACTCCGCGAGTTGTTGATGGACAGGGAGGTCTGTCGTGATGTGGTTCATGGGGTCGCAAAGAGTCGGACACGACTGAGCGACTGAACTGAACTAAACTGAAAAGAGAAGGCTATTGTTACCACGTTTTTTGTGAAAGAAAATATATTATATGTTTATATGTTTGTGGGCTTCCCAGGGGCTCAGTGGTAAAGAATCCACCTGCCAGTGCAAGAG
>NW_011481708.1:13191-14790 GCF_000754665.1 Bison bison bison | reverse complement strand
TGGGTCCCAGAACATGAGAGATTTTGTGTGTGTCCTTTACGAGTGTAATCTCTATTTCCCACAGCCCTCTGGGTCTCCCAAAATAAGCCCCCTGGCCTTCAAAACTAAGTCCTGGGGCTCATCTTCCCAGTATAGGTCCCCCAGGCTGAGGAGCCCAATGCATGGGTAGACCCCTTACTCCTTGAGAAGACTCTTTACAATTGTAATTACCCTATGACTTGTGGGTTGCCCATCTAGGGGGTGTGGGTCTTGACTATATCCCTTCTCGGCCCTTCTTTCTCATCTTGTTGTGGCTCCATCTTTATATCTTTATTTGTAGATCTTTTCTGCTAGTCTTCCAATTTTTCTCTCCAATGGTTGCTGTGTAAATAGTTATAATTTTGGTGTGCCTATGGGAGGAAGTGAGTTCAGGGTCTCCCTACTCTGCCATCTGGTCACTCTTGCCTCATAATTATTTTTGGCATGGCAAGTTGTTGTTCAGTCACTCAGTCATGGCCAACTCTTTGACACCATGGTGTCAAAGACTGCAGTCAAAGACTGCAGCAAACCAGTCTTTCTTGTCTTTCACCATCTCCCAAAGTTTGCTAAAACTCATGTCCATTGAGTAGATGATGCTATCAAACCATCTCATCCTCTGTCATCTCCTTCTCCTCCTGCCTTCAATCTTTCCCAGCACTAGAGTCTTTTATAATGAGTCAGCTCTTCACATCAGGTGGCCAAAGTATTGGAACTTCAGCTTCAGCATCAATCCTTCTAATGAATATTCAGGGTTGATTACCTTTAGGATTGACTGGTTTGATCTCTTTGCTGTCCAAGGGACTCTCAAGAGTCTTCTCCAACACCACAGTTCAAAGGCATCATAAGAAATGGGGCTAAATTCTAGTGATCTGATAATTTTAGCCATTCCATGTGACTTCTTTCCTAGCCTTCTACTTTCTTTTTCGTGTCCTAACTTTGTCCCCTTTCACATAGATTCTTGCATGTTTTTATATATGAGCCCTAGAATTCTGATACTGGCCTTACAATTAGTTGTGTATTATAAAACTTTGTTGATTAAAAATCTTCACACAATTTGTAAAATGAAGTGTGACAATGTATTAAAATTAAAAATACACATACCCTTTGACATAGTGATTCTCATTAGGAGAATGTGACCTAAGGAGAAGATAAGCAGAGAACTCTGCAAAGATGTAGGTGTAAAACTATGCATGCAGCTACTTTGACACTAGTTTTATTTCAGAAAATAGATGCGATAACTCTTCTGTAATGAATTTAGAAATATGTTTAAAGTCACATGTACTCAATATGCTTATAATAAAAAGAAAAAAAAGAATAAACTGTGCATCCAAGATTGTTTCTAAGAGCAAAAATCTAGACAAACTTAAATGCCATAAATAGGAAACTAGTTAATAAAATATCCATGTTCAACTAAATGACTATAAAGAAAGCTGAGTGCCGAAGAATTGATGCTTTTGAACTGTGGTATTGGAGAAGACTCTTGAGAGTTCCTTGGACTGCAAGGAGATCCAACCAGTCCATCCTAAAGGAGATCAGTCCTGGGTGTTCATTGGAAGGACTGATGTTGAAGCTGAAACTCCA
>NW_011481708.1:12678-13039 GCF_000754665.1 Bison bison bison | reverse complement strand
TGCAAGAGCCACAGGAGCCACAAGTTTGAACCCTGGGTTAGGAAGATCCCTTGGAGGAGGAAATAGTAACCCACTCCAGTATTCTTGCCTGGAGAATCCTATGGACAGAGGAACCTGGAAGGCTACAGTCCATGGGGTCGCAAAGAGTCAGACAAGAGTGAGCGACTGAACACACATGTATATATTTCCATATGTGAAGAAAAAATTGTGTAAGAATTCACACTAGATTTTCTTTTTTAAAAAAAGACATGTGTTTATTTTATTTTTGACTGTGCTGGGTCTTTGCTGCAGCACACTCAGGATTTCTCTAGTTGTGCCAAGCGGGGGCTACTCTCTAGTTGTGGTGTTCTGGCTTCTCATT
>NW_011481708.1:8966-9803 GCF_000754665.1 Bison bison bison | reverse complement strand
CTTATGACCCAGCAATCCCAGTGCTGGGCATACACACCAAGGAAACCAGAAGGGAAAGAGACACGTGTACCCCAATGTTCATCACAGCACTGTTTATAATAGCCAGGACATGGAAGCAACCTAGATGTCCATCAGCAGATGAATGGTTAAGAAAGCTATGGTACATATACACAGTAGAACATTACTCAGCCATTAAAAAGAATACATTTGAGTCAGTTCTAATGAGGTGGATGAAACTGGAGCCTATTATACAGAGTGAAGTAAGCCAGAAAGTAAAACACCAATACAGTATACTAACACATATATATGGAATTTAGAAAGATGATAATGATAACTCTGTATGCAAGACAGCAAAAGAGACACAAACGTATAGAACACTCTTTTGGACTCTGTGGGAGAGAGCGAGGGTGGGATGATTTGGGAGAATGGCATTGAAACATGTGCAATATCATATATGAAACGAATCGCCAGTCCAGGTTCGATGCAGGATGCAGGATGCTTGGGGCTGGTGCACTGGGATGACCCAGAGGGATGGTACGGGGAGGGAGGTGGGAGGTGGGTTCAGGATGGGGAACACATGTACACCCGTGGTGGATTCATGTTGATGTATGGCAAAACCAATACAATATTGTGAAGTAATTAGCCTCCAATTAAAATAAATAAATTTATATTAAAAATAATATTCTAATTCAATTGTTTTACATGTAGCTGTACAGTTTTCCCAGCACCACTTATTAAAGAGACTGTCTTTCCTGCATTTTTAGTCTGGCTTCCTTTTTCATATATAAATTGACCATTAGGGTGGGGGTTTATCTCTGGGATATCTATCCTGTTCTT
>NW_011481708.1:8233-8866 GCF_000754665.1 Bison bison bison | reverse complement strand
GCAATCTTGAGAAAGAAGAATGGAACTGGAGGTATCAACCTGCCTGACTTCAGGCTCTACTACAAAAGCCACAGTCATCAAGACAGTATGGTACTGGCACAAAGACAGAAATATAGATCAATGGAACAAAATAGAAAGCCCAGAGATAAATCCACGCACCTGTGGACACCTTATCTTTGGCAAAGGAGGCAAGAATATACAATGGATTAAAGACAATCTCTTTAACAAGTGGTGCTGGGAAAACTGGTCAACCACTTGTAAAAGAATGAAACTAGAGCACTTTCTAACCCCATACACAAAAATAAACTCAAAATGAGTTAAAGATCTAAACGTAAGACCAGAAACTATAAAACTCCTAGAGGAGAACATAGGCAAAACACTCTCCGACATAAATTACAGCAGGATCCTCTATGACCCACCTCCCAGAATATTGGAAATAAAACAAACAAACAAAAACAACACAAATGGGACCTAAATAAACTTAAAAGCTTCTGCACAACAAAGGAAACTCTAAGCAAGGTGAAAAGACAGCCTTCAGAATTGGAGAAAATAATAGCAAAGGAAGCAACTAACAAAGAACTAATCTCAAAAATATACAAGCAACTCCTGCAGCTCAATTCCAGAAAAATAAAC
>NW_011481708.1:3800-6412 GCF_000754665.1 Bison bison bison | reverse complement strand
TAGAATTCACCTGTGAAGCTGTCTTGTCCTGGACTTCTTTTGTTTTTTAAATCTTTAAATTTTTAATCACAGTTTCAATGTCAGTACTTGTGATTCATCTGTTCATATTTTCTATTTCTTGTTTAGTTTTGGGAGATTGTTCCTTTCTAAGAATTTGTCCATTTCATCCAGGTTGTTCATTTTATTGGGATATATTTGCTTGTAGTAGTCCTTGATGATCCTTTGTATTTTTGTGGTATCTGTTGTAATGCCTCCTTTCTAATGTTATTGACTTGAAATGTCTTTGTCTCCATAGTGAGCCAAAGCTACCCTCCCTGCCTCTGTAGGAGACCCTCTAATACTAGCAGGTAGGTCTGGCCCAATCACTTATACTTGTTTCTGTGGGTTCTGGTGAGCATGAGACCTTATATGTACCCTCCAGGAGTGGAGTTTCTGTTTCTCCCAGTTCAGGGGAATGCCTGTAGCCGAATCCCACTGGCCTTCAATGCCAGATGCTCCTCCTCCCATTGCAGGAGCCCTAGGTTGGGAATTCTGATATGGGGATCTAGACTTCCACTCCAGTGGGAAAACTTCTGTGATATAATTACTTTTCAGTTTGTGAGTCACTCACATGGCAGGTATGAGATTTTATTTTATTGCAAATGCACTCTTACCATCTTGCTGTGATTTCTTCTTTGTCTTTGTATGTAAAGTATATATTTTTTGGTAGGTTCCAGAGTTTTTTGGATGGTTGTTCCACAGTTAGTTGTGATTTTGGTGTTTTTGTAAGAAGGGGTGAGCTCATGTCCTTCTACTCCACCATCTTGCTGGCTTCCCTTTGTGATGTATTCAGATAGCAGAAGCTACAGTAGTGTGATGTAGAATAGAGTATGAGGGGCATACAGAGGGGATGGCTTCCCTGGTGACTATGCTATAAAGAGCAATATTGCATAGGAACCTGGAATGTTAGGTCCATGAATCAAGGCAAATTGGAAGTGGTCAAACAGGAGATGGCAAGAGTGAACATCAACATTTTAGGAATCAGCAAAATAAAATGGATTTGAATGGGGGAATTTAACTCAGATGATCATTATATCTACTACTGTGGGCAAGAATCCCTTAGAAGAAATGGAGTAGCCATCATAAAGAACAAAAGAGTCCAGAATGGTGAGACATGAGACCGGAGATACCTGCATGAGACAGGTTACAAAGGGCCTTTATATACCTTGTGTGGGAGCAGAGACTTTGGCATATGTGTAAAGAGCAGCTATTGATAGGTTTAACATAGATGAGTGACATAATCAGATTTGCATTTTAGAAATATCAGTCTGACCATTTAGTGAAGATTGGATTGAATGGCTTGAGTGAAGACAAGGTCACTCTTTAGGAGGCAATTTTGGTAGTCTTGATGAGTGATGGTGGTTGCAAGGACTGATATAGTGGCAGCAATAATGGAGCAACATGGACAAATGCCTTAAAGGACGGCTTTCTATGCAGAAGGAGTTGTATGTTTGAGTGCCCAATGGTGTGAAAGACCATGGCATCTTCAAGGAACTGAAATGGATTTATTGTGATTCAAATACTGAGTGTGAAGGGCAAGAAGCAGGAGATGAATCCTTATAGGTCATTCTAGGGAGTGTGAACTTGATTCTGTGAATAATGGAGAGCCATTGAAGCATCTTCAAGCATGCAGTTATGTAATCAGAGTATGGTTTAGTAAGATCACTGTCTCTGTGGCAGGCACTAAGAAGTCCAGTTTTGAAAGGCTGGTTGCAGTAGCCCAGCACACAAAACAGAACCAAGAATCTAAATTAAGATATCCTTCTTGCTCCCAGTATAAAATGTCAAAAGGACAGGTTCTACTCCTTTGTTTCTGCTCTTATCTTGATAAGAATAGGAAAAGTCTTTCCTGGTCCCTAGAATGAATAACACTGGTTTCAAAAACTAGCCACCTTCCCCTCCATTGCTTATTTCTCAAGCCATGGAGGTAAAACCTGCCAGAGATGAAGGCGGAGATGAGAGAGAAATAGCACTTGAGTGTCTTTTTCCTTATCTCAGCAATGTCTTTTCTGCTGGAAATCACTACCCGCTGATGTTCTGGGCTATCCAAATTATGGACTCTCAAGCTGGATATCTGGAAGCCTTGGCAAGAGACCTGGAAGGAGGCAAGGCCATCTATACACAGGGATTTGGAGGGTTCAGCAGAGGGAGAGAATTAAATGGAAGGTCTCTGAGAATATAAGTGAGACTCTGCAGCTCCTATGCTATCAATTGTAACTATTTACATCCCCCAGAGGCTGTCAGAGCCAGCAAGCTTGTTGTCCCTCATTGCTCCTTCCATCTCTTTGCTCATTCCTTCAGCACTTATCATTTTATGAACTTCAGTCAGTGCAATGCAGCCTCTTCCATTGTCTTCTCTATTCCTTCCTTTTCATAGAACCAAGTAATCTAAGTACAAAAATATCATAAAGCATTCAGGCCTAACTCTTACATCTGATGTCGAGATCTGCTCTCTCCATGCCTGGTAAAGAGTCATCCAAAGTAAGCCAGAAAGAAAAACACCAATACAGTATACTAACGCATATATATGGAATTTAGAAAGATGGTAACGATAACCCTGTATGAGAGACAGC
>NW_011481708.1:0-773 GCF_000754665.1 Bison bison bison | reverse complement strand
TGAAATAGAAACTAAGAAAAGCATAGCAAAGATCAATGAAACTAAAAGTTGGTTCTTTGAAAATATAAGCAAAATTGATAAATTTTTAGCCAGACTTATCAAGAAAAAAAGGAGAGAATTCAAATCATTAAAATTAGATATAAAAAGGATAAGTTACACATAACACCACAGAAATATACAGGATCATAAGAAACTACTATGAGCAAAGTGTGAAAGTGAGAGTGCTAGTTGCTCAGTTGTATCCAACTCTTTGTTACCCCGTGGGCTGTGTAGCCTGCTAGGCTCCTATGTCCAAGGGATTCATCAGGCATGAATACTTGAGTGGGTTGCCATTTCCTTATCCAGACTATGAGCAACTGTATGCCAAGAAAATGGACAGTCTGGAAGAAATGGACAAATTCTTAAAAAGGTACAATCTCCCAAGACTACATCAGGAAGATATAGAAGATTTGTGAACAGGCCAGTCACAAGTACTGAAATTGAAACTGTGATTAAAAAACTCCCCAAAAAGTCCAAGACCGGGTGGCTTCACAGGCAAATTCTATCAAACATTTAGAGAAGAGTTAACATTTATGCTTCTGAAACTCCTCCTAAAAATTTGAAGGAATATTCCCAAACTCCTCTATGATGTCACCATCACCCTATGCCAACACAAGACAAAGATACCACCAAAAAAGAAAATTACAGGCCAACATCACTGATGAACACAGACACAAAACTCCTCAACAAAATACTAGCAAATTGAATCCAACAATACATTAAAAGGATCACAC
>NW_011481707.1:14715-19488 GCF_000754665.1 Bison bison bison | reverse complement strand
TTTTTTTTTTTTTTTTTTGGCAGCACCATATGGCTTGTGGAATCTTAGTTACTAGACCAGGGATGGATCCCATGCTCCCTGTGATGGAAGCCCAGAGACCACCATGGAATAACCCATGTGGCTCTATTTTAAAAACGTATTTAGAATACACCACTTCTCATCACCTCCAGCACTATCAGCTGGTCCAGGACATCGTCATACTTACCTGGTTGGTGCAGAAACCTAGCTGGTCTCCTTGCTGCTACCCTTGTCTTCTCATAACCTTTTCTCAATACAGCATTCAGAGCATTCCTTTTTATTTTTTTTTTCATTTTAAACTTTTATTTTGTGTTGGGGTATAGATGATTAACAATGTTGTCATAGTTTCAGGTGAATAGCGAAGGGACTCAGCCGTACATATACGTGAGCCTTTTTAAATTTCAGCTCGTGTCAGTCCTCCACTTAGACTCTTCCAGTGACTTCCCATCTCAGAGTAAAAGTTGAAGTTGTGAAAGTGGCTTGGAAAGCCTTATACAATCCATGTATAAGGCCAGTGGTTTAAAATAGGGCGTCTAACTTGATTAGAGACCTTTATAGAATTTTTGCCACACAGTCTCTTAAATGAAATGCAGATCTTCCCTGTACGGGGTTTAAGACCCGTACTTCAGAGCATACTTGATATGCATTATCATGCAGTAATTTAATTTTTCCCTTCAGTGTGAAATGTTGACCTGTAGCCTTAACAATTATGATTTCTCTAATTCATAGCTATTTTAAAATGTATTTTGGCTTTAAAAGAATACGTTTATCCTACACTTGTAAGGGCACATATGGACCAGACAGTAGGGTTACAAGAATGAATACAAAAGATGTGCACACCAATAACCTTTGCAGTTGTGAGTGAGTGGTTTGATTGTGCATGTATGTGTAGAGATAATACTCTCATCAGGACTGCATATTAATCTTTAGACAGAAACCATGGGGTAAACTGTATGTTGAGTTAACTAATTCATAAATGAAGCAACATGGTTTCTCCTTTTGATTTTTCTCTCTCCCCTTTATTCTTTTATTTTTCAAGAAATGGAAGAGTCACTTTATTTCTGACCAGGCATTTGCTAGCTTCACCAGTCCTGTCTAGTTTGAAGCTTCTCTAGTTTTTGTTTTCCATCTTTGGGTTTTAATAATCATTCTCTTTTTCAAACACAAAAGGTTCACATAGATATATCCTCAGGCCCTTTTATGGCTAAGCATGGCATTTTACACACAGTAGGCCCTCAAATCTCTGGGTGCTTATAAATATGACTTCTGTCTCATCTATTTGATTTTCTAACTATAGTTGAGGTTACAAGATAGATTTTTTTTTTTAGTATATAGAAGAGAGGGATGGGATGAAAGATGAAAAATAAAGCCATTTACTAATAGAAGGATTAAAAAAAAATCTATCCACAGGCAAAGAGAAAGTTCTTAAGTGTTGTGTTTTCGGCAGGATATTGAGTCTATTTGCATGTTAGGGACATTTAGAAACAAGAATATTTTAAATTGTAAAGAGTTTTAAATGCAGAATATAATGAAAGGCCCATTTTTATCATCTTGCTGTTATTACATGCCCAAAGAGCCATGAATCAGAAATTTACAATTTCAATTTGATATCAAAATTCCCTTCCCTTTCTTTTCTCCCTCTCTTTTACTAGCTACAAACATGTAGATGAAAACCATCTAACTTGCAATGGAACCCCTATGGAAATCCCTGGAGACTATACAGATAAGTTGAACATCATCTACACTTATTCTGTGAAATTTGAAGTAAGTATTCCATGCCATAATCTTACTTTTTCTTCCAAAGCAAGTATATAACTATCCTATGAAATGAAAATAAAGTCGCTCAGTCGTGTCCGACTCTTTGCGACCAGATGGACTGTAGCCTACTAGGCTTGCATTAAATTCCTAGAAGTAGGAATTTAGATAACAGGGTGTAAACATTAAAAAGGCATATTTATTTGTTTGCCTGCTCTGGGTTTTAGTTGCAGCACACAGGATCTTTGATCTTTGTTGTTGCATGCAAGATCTTTAGTTGCAGCATGTGGGATCTAGTTCCCTTATCAGGGATCAAACCCAGGACCCTGTATTGGGAGCACAGAGTCTTAGCCACTGGACCACCAGGGAAGTCCCAGGGTGTACACATTTTGATAACACATTACCAAATTCTTCACAAAAAAAGTTGCTAGGTTGTTCCCTAGCATGCTCAGCAATACTAGGTTTCTGTCAATTTAAAAAATCTTGCTTCAGAATTTTAATTCTGTGAGTATAACAAAGTAAGATAGATTCATACTAGGCAAACTCCTAAGGGTCCAATTTATAAACCAGAACACCAATTTCATAATTTATTTGGAGAAATCTAAATGCCTTGTTGACCACATCATTCATGTTAGCTGGTTAGCACATCTGCCTATGATAAAGAGATATGAGAAAACAAATATAAACAGAATAGAATAAGTAGAAAGTTTCTTGCTGAACATAGGACCCCAGAGAAAAAGGAAGACAAGTATTAAAAGATGATATTCGTATGGCACATGGACCAGATGTTTATATTCATGGGTCAGGTACTCTTAGCCTTGGACAGTATTAGAGGTACTTCTCCAGAAAATGAACACTGGGGCTTTCCTTTCATAGGGAAAACTTTTTATCACTATGTAGGTATATGTATTTCTCTTTATAGTTTTTCTCAAAGACTATGTGTCATATTTTTGATTCAGCTTTGATTATACTTGATTTTATACAAGGCTTATTTCTTACAGCTTTGGATGTGCTTTCCTGAGACAAAACCCTAATCACCTTATTTGGGATCAGGTCTCAAATCTCTTTGAACACTTACAAATTGTGCTTGGTTTGTGTCATTTCTATAGATGGCCTGACAGCCATTATAACACAATTCTTCCTAATCTCATTCTCAAAGCAATTCCAGTTTGGGGATGCCTTGCTTTTGTCCCTGTGTATCACCTAGAGTGGTTATCTCCATTTTATAAATGAGGATCCTGAAGCCCAGTGAGCTGAAGTAATTTTCTCCAGATCATAGCTAGCAGGAGGTGGAAGTGATATTCAAACTCAGGTCTGTTTGGCCCCAAACTCATAGTTTTTCCACTATTCCATTCTGGCTTTCTATATTAAAGGTCTATTATATTTTCTGCCTACAGAGTTACTGTAAAGAAAATGAGAAGCGTTTATGTTAGAGAGGTGTGTGTGTACTTTGAGTCATCCAGCTAGAGGTCAGGATTACTTGATCCTACATCCTGCAGTTTACCCAAAATACAATTGGTGAAAACAGGCAATTTACCAGTCCAATAAGTATAGTCCAGTCTTCTAATCTCTGGATGAAACACAGAAGTGTAATCTGGGAAAAGGAATGAAGTACACCCTGAAGAAATTAAAATAACCTTTCCCTAGTGATTGAAAATAGTATTCCGACTCCAAGCTATTATCAGAAGTAGATTGAAGAGTGGAAGCTCTTATACATTTTTATCACTTATCAATTGGCTATTAAAATTAAGTGTAGGATGGTAACAGACTTATTTGTGGTGATCATTTTGAAATGTATAGAAATATTGAATCACTATGTTGTGTAACAAGAACTGACAGATTTGTAGGTCAATTATACTTCAAAAACAAACTGAGAGAAAGAGATTAGCTTTGTGGTTACTGGAAGCAGGGGATGAGGGGAGGGAGGAGTTAAATGATGGTGATCATAACTACAAACTTGGAGTTATAAGATAAATAAGTGCTAGGGATGTAATGTACATCATGATAAATATAATTAATGCTGTATGTTATATATGAAAGTTGGGAGTAAATCCTAGGAGTTCTGATCCTAAGGAAAACATATTTTTTAATTTCTTTAATTTTGTAGCTATATGAGATGATGGATGCTCACTAAACCTATTCTGGTCATGATTTCATGACATATGTTAAGTCCCATCATTATGCTGTACACCTTAAATGTATACAGTGCTGTATATCAATTATACTCAGTAAAGCTGGAAGAAAAAAATAATAAAATAAAAAAATTTAAGTGTAAGAACGCTTATGTTTACAGGAAATGTCAAGGGAAAGCACATCTAAACTGAAGTTTAGACTCAAGCCAGAGGCCTACATGGTATGGTGTTGGTGGTCTGTCTGCCTGCTAGAAGCAACTGTGGCAGTCAAAAGAGCTAAGATGCAGGTTTAGATGCAGCTATAGCATATGGGCGGAGAAGGCCACGGCACCCCACTCCAGTACTCTTGCCTGGAAAATCCCATGGACGGAGGAGCCTGGTGGGCTGTAGTCCATGGGGTCGCTAAGAGTCAGACACAACTGAGTGACTTCCCTTTGACTTTTCACTTTCATGCATTGGAGAAGGAAATGGCAACCCACTCCAGTGTTCTTGCCTGGAGAATCCCAGGGACGGGGGAGCCTGGTGGGCTGCCGTCTATGGGGTCGCACAGAGTCAGACACGACTGAAGCGACTTAGCAGCAGCAGCAGCATAGCATGTGGGGGTTTTGAGGAAATTGCCTTATTTGGGGTTAGATCTTAACTCCTTGTTCTTTAACTTTCCTTAATCCTGGAAGCTATTTCAGAAGAGGAATTTTCCTTCCCACTGAAACTCATTTAAGGTGCTTAGAAGGCCTGTGGCTTCCAGATGTGGTACAATGGAAAGAACCAGACAAACCCAAGGTCTGAATCCTGGCTTTGACATTTCTTAGCTGTGTGAACTTGGGCAGGTTACATTGAGCCTATATTTCCTGACCTGTAAAATGGGGAT
>NW_011481707.1:11036-14615 GCF_000754665.1 Bison bison bison | reverse complement strand
AAATGTCTTATGCAAAAGTAGCTCATAGGTGCAGAGTACACTTATACAGCGAGAATGCACTAAGCCACAATATTCTTTTTTTGCCTTTACTTAATTGCTTTTAACCACAATATTCTGTATCTGAACACCAGAAAGTTGCTGTTACAGTTGTGGGGAGGGCGCCAGGAAGAGTGGTTATGAATATCTCTCATGGTGCTGTTTCTTTATTTTCTGTCTTGGGTTCAAAATGTTTGTGTTTTTTTAAAATTTTTTACCCAGTGATAATCGTACATATCAACATGTCCCAAAGTGCATTCCCAAGAATGCTAGTCAAATTTGGAAAATGCTACTTCCTACTGTCTGCTTTTATAGCTTCACAAAGCACATGAGTGTTTGATATTGTTTTTTAGTTGCTATGTTTGACTTTTTTCGACCCCATGGACTGTAGCCCACTGGCTTCCTCTGTCCGTGGGATTTCCCAGGCAAGAATACTGGAGTGGGTTGCCATTTTCTTCTCTAGGAGACCTGCCCGACTCAGGGATCAAATTCACACTCCTGCTTGGTAGGCAGATTCTTTACCGCTGAATCACCTGGGAAGCCCACATTAGTGTTTTAAAGTCTCCTAATAGAGAAACCTTTGACTGAGTCTAACTCAACAGTTTAGACTCCTCTTTGACTATGGAGTACTATTCTGGAGTAACATTTCTATCCCACTGCAGATTCTACTGTGTGCACACTAGGTGTATAAGGTGGTTGTGTCTTATCGTAGCTTACAAGATTCTATTAAACTAGAAATTTTTACATTTTAAATTAAAAAAATTTATTGAACTATAGTTGATATACAATATCATGTAAGTTTCAGGTGTACAGCACAGATTCAGTTACACACACGCATATATATATATATATATATTCTTTTTTAGATTCTTTCCCCTTATAGGTTATTACATAATAGTGAATATAGTTTCCTGTGCTATTTAGTAGGTCCTTGTCAGTTGTTTTAAGTAAAAAAAAAATATATAGTAGTAATTCATGTTCATTTTAAAAATATAGAAAGATCACAAAATGTAAATAAAAGTCATTTAGAATACCACCATGTGCTGAGAACCACCATGAAAATTTTGGTGTATGGAATTAAGAGAGAATTCTGAAATCAGACAGCTGGGTTTGAGTTCCTGTTTTCTACCACTACTTACTATACTAGATGTTGCCTACCATTTACCACTTTGATCTTCAGTTTCTTCATTTGTAAAACGGGGTCAATAATAGTAATTGTCTACATCACAGGTGTGAAATTTAAATAAGGAAATATAACTAAAGGCACGTGGTATAGTTTCTGACACAAAGAAGGAGCTCAAACAATGCTTGCTACTAGTAGTATCATTAGGTTGTGAGAATTGGATGAGCTACATTGTTTTGTAACCTGCCCTTTTAACTTAACCATATAATGTAAACACTTGCCATATGATTAAATTTTCTTCTGCATTATTTAAATTTAAACTTGGTGAGATTATATTATTTTAAATTTAATATTATGAAAATGAAAGTTCAATTCTCTACAATAAAAAATTGTATTGAACCTATAACATAGCTTTCAGTGGACAAATGAGAAGCTGTGTACTTAATTATCATTTATTGAATTGCTTCAGTGGGAATGACAGAATTTGAAAATAAGTCTCTTTTTCTGGATTTCCCCAGTGGTTCAGTGGTTAGAACGCCTCGCTTCCAATGCAGGGGGCACAAGTTCAATCCCTGGTTGGGGAATTAAGATCCCACATGCCAGACAGTGCAGTAAGGAGAAAAAAAAAGAAAATAAGTCTCCTTTTATCCTCCAACTAAATAATTGATTCAGGTCAATAATTGATTAAAGGATATTAAAACTGTAGATGACTGAGTGCTGGAGAAACTGGGTTATTCTCACAGTGACAAAGTAGCACTCCATAGATTATTTTCTAATTGTAAATGGGAAAATATAAAAATAAATGGATAAAATAAATATGATAAATAGGAATTCATACTGATCTCCCTGATCAGTATGTCAGTATAGCAGTGGTCGTGCTAGCCCTTTCCCCTTGCTGATCTGTAACTTCTTTCTCTGATATTGAGAAACCTGGCTCCCATTATCCACAAGTTCAGTTCAGTTGCTCAGTCGTGTCCGACTCTTTGTGACCCCATGAATTGCAGCACACCAGCCTCCTGTTCATCACCATCACATCAGAAGTCCAAAGTATTAGAGTTTCAGCTTTTTCATCAGTCCTTCTAAGGAATATTCAGGACTGGTTTCCTTTAGGATAGACTGGTTGGATCTCCTTGCAGTCCAAGGGACTCTCAAGAGTCTTCTCCAACACCACAGTTCAAAAGCATCAATTCTTTGGTGCTCAGCTTTCTTCACAGTCCAACTCTCACATCCAAACATGGGAAAAACCATAGCTTTGACTAGACGGACCTTTGTTGGCAAAGTAATGTCTCTGCTTTTTAATATGCTGTCTAGGTTGGCCATAACTCCTTCCAAGGAGTAAGTGTCTTTTAATTTCATGGCTACAATCACCATCTGCAGTGATTTTGGAGCCCAGAAAAATAAAGTCAGCCACTGTTTCTGCTGTTTCCCCATCTATTTGCCATGAAGTGATGGGACTGGATGCCATGATCTTAGTTTTCTGAATGTTGAGCTTTAAGCCAACTTTTTCATATATAGTTTATATAATGATTTTGTTCAGAAGTTACTGAAGGATGGGACCATAATGATTAACATTTGAATGAAGACCTTTTATTTATCTGTTTATATAACAAATATTTTTGAGGATCTATTATGTTCCTGGGCTTCTCTGGTGGCTCAGCAGTAATGCAATGCAGGAGACATAAGAATTACACTTAGAAGAAAGGGAAGGTGTAAATCTAGTGCAGTATTATTAATGTCTCTAGTTGGTGACATGGTGCTTCCCTGGTGGCTCAGTGGTAAAGAATCCACCAGCCAATGCAGGAGATGCGGGTTCGATCCCTGGGTCAGGGAGATCCCCTGGAGGAGGGCATGACAACCCACTCCAGTATTCTTGCCTGGGGCACCCCATGGACAGAGGAGCCCGGCGGGCTACAGTCCACCGGGTGGCAAAGAGTTGGACACAACTGAGCGACTTGGCATGCATGATTATGTGCCTAGCATGGGAATTTTTATAAAGTACCTAGTTTAACTTTATTTTTCATACTTAACTCTGAAGGCAGGTATTTTAAATCCCCATTTTTTTTTTTTTTTGGCCTCTTGGCTTGCAGAATCTTAGTTCCCCGATCAGGGATTGAACCCAGGCCACAGCAATGAAAGTGCCAAGTCCTAACCACTGGACCACCAGCAATTCCCTTTAAATCTTCATTTTATAGACTATAAAACTGAGACTCATAAAGTCACTTGCCCAAGGTCACAAATGTAAAGGATTATAAATCTAGATTAAGTTGGCTACAGAATCCAGGCTCCTAAAACAACCACTTTAATGGTGTGAGTTTATTTTAATTTTTTATTTATTTTTTGACATGTGAAATCTTGCTTCCCTGACAGCCAGGGAAGTCCCCAAGGTATGAGTTTACAATGGGCAGGAACTATGCCTGGAA
>NW_011481707.1:10242-10936 GCF_000754665.1 Bison bison bison | reverse complement strand
GGGCTGGTGGAGGGGCTGGATTGGTTCCCAGAAGCCCCGGGGTTCTGGTGGGCAGCGGAGGCCAGATCCCACCATCCAGGCCCAGGCTGGGCAGAACTCCCAGGTGCTAGGAAGACTTTTTAAGAGAGAGGCCTTGAGCTAGTCCTTGAAGGATGCTGAGGAAGGCATTTTGGGAAAGGTCATAGACTGAGTTAAAAGACCTGGAATTTAGGAATTTGGAGGGGGGCTAGAGGAAGGGCTTTCCAAGTGAGAATGTACATGTGTATGTGGGGAACAGTGAATAGATTTGTCTGAAAGAAATTTTTTCATTTGTTTATTCATTCAGCAATAGGTAATAAGTGCATCCTAGGTGCTAGGTGTTAAGTCCTGGGTATATAAAGGCCAAAAAGATTCAGTATAACACCCCAGACTTTAATCGTTTATGTGTAAACAGTATTCGTAGAAAGGTAGATTTGAAACACATTTTGAATGGCCTTGAATGCCGGGCTAAGATATTTCTACTCATCATATTTTACTTTAAAAAACTTACTGTTTATACCACCAATTAAAGATTTTTTTGATTTCACTCTAATCACATTAATTTTAGCTATGTATCTGTGTATGTGAGTTATATAAGCTTTAGCTGTGGGCTAGCTTGAGACCCTAGCCACAGGTCTTGCATTTTTTTGCAAGATGCATTCCTGATTTTCAGGCA
>NW_011481707.1:5148-10102 GCF_000754665.1 Bison bison bison | reverse complement strand
GAATTTGAGAATCAGAGAGTTTTGGTACTGGTTTACTTCAAACTCATACTTGACCTTGAGCAGGTTCATTTTCTTTTCTGGACTTCAGTTTCCCCATAGTAAAGTGAGGGAATGGAGCTCAACCCTATCAGATTAATATCTTCTTTTAATAACAAATGTTTTATCCTTCTCCCTTTGCTATTGTAAAATAATTTTAACAGATACTAGATAATTAAACTTGTCTTACACATAGTTTCAAGAGACATCAGTATAACACCACAACTATAATATAAAGGAGAAATTAAAAAATCAATTTTTAATAAGATATATTTCAGTCATTGTTAGATGCTTGCATCTATGTGTATTCGCATGCTCAGTCATGTCCCGCTCTATGGGACCCTATGGACTACATACAGTCTCCCAGGTTCTTTGGTCCATGGGATTTTCCTGGCAAGAATACTGGAGTATATTGCAATTTCCTCCTCCAGGGACCTATGTGTATAATCACTGTAAATATATGTATATGAATACAGATGAATGTGAGACTATTGTATATTGGTAGCTCAAATATCACATCTTTCTAAAGGATGCCATGATTTTCTGAGATGTTGATCAATTTTAATAAAGTTTCAAGCCAAACAGTACCATTTTCCCTCAATTTACATGGTAATTGCATTCCTGGGGGAAAAATAAATGTATATTAACTTGCTTGCCAATGCAGCAGATGCCGGAGACAAGAGTTCGATCCCTTGGTCAGGAAGAACCCCTGGAGGAGGGTACGGGAACCAACCCCATTATTCTTGCCTCGAGATTCATATGTACAGAGAAGCCTGGCGGGTCACGGTCCATGGGTTGCAAAGAGTTGGACACGACTGAAAAGATTTAGCACACAAAAATACTTTAATTGTAAAATGAAGTTAGAATCTAGCTGCAGATAATCATAAGCAGTTTTTCACGCACATATATGGTGGATGGGGCTTTTGGAAGTTGTTCTCAATTTTTTGTGTGGGTCTCCCAATGCCCTGTCTGGCATTCTACTATGCTTCTAATTCCAGTAGTATCCTCGCATCGTTTCATTATGTCCCCTAGAGGGTGCTGTTCTCCCTGTTGAAAACAACTAGACTAAAAGAAGCTCTAGTTGCCTACCCCTTGATTTCTTTGATTCCCTGCAGGTGTTTTTACTGAGTGAAACCCATCATACACTGGGTCCTGAATCAAGAACTCTCATCTATATTTCTGCCTTTGCTTCTTGTGATTTCATTAGAAAGAGCATTAAAGACCTGCCTACCTCATATGCTTTTATGTCTTATAAAAGATTTTGAAACTCTGGGATGTAAAGATGCAGAATAATTGCTTTTAAATGGATTTAAAAAATGGGTTCCACCATTTAGTTATCTTTTTACATTTATCATTTTGTCTCAAATATGCCTTAGGATTTTAAAATAATTTCTTATTGTCTTATGGAGGAGTAGTATGTGTTGTGGACTGTTATTTCCAGCAGATGGCAGTGTTTGGTGCAAAAACTACTTGATTTAACAACTGCAGATTTTCTAGGCTCTCTTTGTATTTAAAAGCCAAACTTCGTCATGTATATTTGAAAGTACCTCTTTTTTTTACGTTTTATTTTTCTTCCAGTTTTATTGAGCTATAATTGATATACAGCATGGTATGAGTTTAGGGGCTTCCCAGGTGCTGCAGTGGTAAAGAATTCTTCTGCCAATGCAGGAGATGCAAGAGATGTGGATTCAATCCCTTTGTCGGGAAAATCCCCCAGAGCAGGGCATGGCAACCCACTCGAGTATTCTTGCCTGGGAAATCCCATGGACAGAGGAGTCTGGTGGGCTACGGTCCATGGGGTCACAGAGTCGGACACAACTGAGTGACTGAGTACTGTATGAGTTTAAGGTGTACAGCATTATGGTTTGACTTATATCATGAAATGATGACCACAATAAATGTAGTGAACATTCATCATCTCATATAGATACAAAATTAAAGAAATAGCAAAGCAATATTTTTTCCGTGTGATGAGAACTCTTGGGATTTAATCTTGTAACAACTCTCATATGTAACATACAGCAATGTTAATTACATTTATCATGTTGCACATTACATCCCTAGTACTTGTTCATCTCATAACTGGAAATTTGTCCCTTTGACCACCTTCATCTAATTCCCCCTCTCCCCACTTCCATCTCTGGTAACTACAAATATGATCCCTTTTTCTGTGGATTGATTTATTTGTTGGTTTAGAAGTATAATTAACTTACAATACTATGTTAGTTCTTGTTTGTTACAAAACAGTGATCCGATATTTCTATCCATTTTAAAATGATCACCACGATAAGTCTAGTCCATCTGTCGCCATACAGAGGTATTACATAATCATTGACTCCTCACCCTGTACATTTCATACTTGTGACTCATTTATTATGCAACTGAAAGTTTGGACCTTTTAATTTCCCTCACTTATTTCACTCCTTGTTAAAAGGCTTGATATGCGTTAACTTGCTTAAGGCAATGGACAGTAGTCTGGTGAAGAAATGCATGCAATTCAAATTTTGACAAATTAAGTCACGCTTTGTTATAATAATAATATTTTAATAATAAAATGGCTAAGACAAATCCTTTCATGCAATGAATATCTATCCCTGAATTTGTCAGTCTGTAAATTCAGATTTTCTAAAAGTAAACAATTTCATACTACAGAAAAATTGCTAAAATAACACAAAGAACTCTTATAGTCCCTTTAACTAGATACTCCAATGTTTAACATTTTACTTCATTTGCTCCGTTATTCGCTCTTCTCTCTGTGTCCATTATCATTAGTCTTTCTGTGAATCCTTTGAGAGCTAGATGTTGTCTCATCACCCCTAAATCTGCCAGAGTGTCTTTCCCTAAAACAAGTATACAACTGTGCAAACCAGGAATCAATATTGGCATTGCAGCATTACATTACCATCTGATTCATATCCATCCATTCAGATTTTGCCAGCTGGCCAACAATATCACTTTTCCCCTTTCTGGTTCAGTATCCTTTCCAGGATTACATGTTATATTTAGTTTTTGATCTCCTCCAATCTGGGCCAGTTCTTCAGTCTTTCCTTATGTTTCATATTCTTGAAAATTTTGAAGAGTACAGACCTTACATTCTGTAGGATGACCATCAACCTGGGTCTGTCTGATGGTTCTTCATGACCAGGCTCAGGCCATGGATTCTCAACAGGAAGACTGCAAAATGATACCTCACATCAGTAGATACAAAATGTCAACCTGACCTTTCATAGATGATGTTCATCATGAACACTGGGTCATCAGGTGTTAGCTAAAGTCTACTGTTGAATTAAAAGTCATTTCAATTAAAATCCATCATTTCCATTTTTTTAAAAGCAGTGTACATTGACTTTCTTCATACCCATCCCCCACACTTTACAAAAAACATAGATACCTAATTTTATTAATTTTTTCTGCCCATTTAAAATTTTTTTAAATTATAAAAGTATGATAATACATCTATAGGAGACTTGGAAAATACAGAACAAAGTTACTATAGTTCCATTATATATTACAATTATTTTTAAGTAGATAAATTAAGATTTTTAGTTGGAGCTTCAATATCAAACTCTCAAACATTAATAGGATGAATAGACAGAAAAGTAGAAGGCTATAGCAGACCTGAAAAGTACTATGAACCAATTTAACGTAATTAAGATTTATACAATTTTCATACAACAGCAGGATACAAATTCTATTCAAGTTCCCATAGACTATAAATCAGGAGACCCTAGAACATATCCACGGACATAAAACAAGGTGCAAAATTTCATGGTCTAAAAGTATTGAAATCATACAGAGTCTGTTTTCTTATCACTGGAATTATTTTAGAAATCATTATCAAAAGATATTTGAAAATAAACCACATAATTTCAAGTGCAATGTGACATTTACCAGGAGAGATCTTTGACTTAGCCATTGAAAGCCTCAATGAAGTTAAAAGACTGAAGAAACACAGTGGGTGATTGCAGAGAAGAAAGCATTTAAATGAGAAACTAATTAAAATGAGAAATTAATATTAAAGGTACTTTAAAAACCCTGTGTTTTTTTAAATCAAATATCCACTTTTTAAATGATGGGTGCAGATACCAAATTTTAAATAATAAGTCATATTTGGTCCGTTTGTTACCTGTGTTTTCCTTTTGCTAAGAGTATGCCATTAATTTAAGGGGTAGTAATACCACATTAATGGTTTAAATGTTTATCAGGGATTATCTTTTAAGATATTCATTTATTGGGGCTATTTTATAAGAAAGCTATTGAAAGGTTCAGTTTGATCATACATCAGCAGAAACAACTGGTGATTATATTCTCTTAGGTTTTAATAAGTATTGAGAACCACAATATTAAAAAACTTTTTATCAGTTTGTTGCTGAAACATTTCAAAATACTTAAAGTACAAAAGTAAAATATTAGAATATTCTGTAAGAAATAATGACAGAAATTGAATACTGTTTTCTAAGTAAACAAAATAATAATAAACCCATTTGCAGGAGGTGGGTTTGGTATGTTGTAGTGAAGCAAGTTGTCTTATAGTTCAAAATTTTAGTTCAATTTAAATAATAATATTGATAATACTTATATGTGGTGAAGGCTTCAAACCATATAGAAAATGTATAAGTAAAATTCTGCCTTCCTTTACTACCCTTCCCCTAATTTCTAGTCTCTTCCTCCGAAAGTATAACCATTGTTTTTTCTTGCAGAAAAATGTTTGCATCTACAAAATATGTATTTTTTTTGGAGGGGGAATAGAATCTTGCTGTACATACGTGTCTTACTATGTACTTTCCACCTTTATTTTTTCATTTAATGCTATTTCATAGACATGTCATCACCTAGAGATGTACATCATTCTTTTTAATGGTTACATAGTATTTCTTAGCATGGACTACCATAGTTTGTTTATTCCTATTCTGATGGG
>NW_011481707.1:3592-5021 GCF_000754665.1 Bison bison bison | reverse complement strand
GAGTGGGTTGCCATTTCCTTCTCCGGGGGATCTTCCCAACCCAGGGATTGAACCCGGGTCTCCTGCATTGCAGGCAGATGCTTTACCATCTGAGCCACCAGGGAAGCCTGAAATGAGATAGGATATCAGTAAATAAAAGTAAGATGAAAATGTCAGGCTAGATTGCATGATTCCATGAAGTTAGCAGTAAAGAAATGGAGAATGTACAGGCAGAATAACTTTCTGTTTTAGGATTATAACCTTTAATAAAAGGTCAGTTAAAATTTGGTCATGTGATTTTTGTATTTTTGTTTCTAGGAAAACAAACAGATCAGGTGGGGTTCTAGGTGGGATTATATTTTGGAATCTATGTCTCATACCAGCATTCAGTGGTTTAGGTAAGCACTTTATGAATTAAAGAGTAAGTAGCTTCACGGTGGGAAATGTATACACACACACACACACATATATGCATATGTGTATTTTAAAAATTATTTTGTTACCAGAGATGATCTTTTGTTCCTTCCAGTTTTATTGAGATATAATTGACATATAATAGTATAAGTTTAAAGTGTGCAGAATAATGATCTGACTTGTATTGATGACCACACGAAGTTTAGTGAATATCAGTGATCTCCTATAGATACGAAATGAAAGCAATGTAAAAAATTTCCCCTCAGTGATGAAAACTCTTAGGATTTACAGTCTTAACAACTTTCAGTATAACGTACATTAGTGTTAATTATATTTATCATATTGTACATTATATCCCTAGTACTTATTTATCTTACAACTGCACGTTTGTACCTTTTAATTACTTCACCCAATTCCCTTTCCCCTAACCCCCTATCAGAGATGATCTTGAGTGACAGTTTTTCTTCTCTCTGGCTAATTTCCCCTCTTCTTCTCCTCCCCCACCTCTCTACATATACAAAGAGAAACAAAAAGGAAAATCTGTTGTAAATATACTAATGTTTATGCTCAAGGGAAAAAGAAGGCTGAGATGTCCAAGAGATAGCATGTCTGCGTGTAAAGAGTAATACATGCTGGGAAGTAGGCAGGATAGGACTGTGATAGTGGACCCTGTGCAGAAGATGGAAGGAGAACAAGACAGATGCTTTCATTTGTGGGGTCAGAAAGTCTGAGCAAAGTAGAGTGTAGGAAAAGCAGTAACCAACTGGAGTGGAGGAAGGTAAAGATGTCATGAAACACTGGGAAAAGAGCAGAGAAAGATGAAAAGATTACAGATGAGAAACCAAAGCACTGCAAGTGGTCACTTAATCAAGGCAAGTCATTTAGATGACACAATTGTGTGGAGATAATGTCTGTGAGTGAAGGTCGATTCATTCTCCAGGTGTTCATTTTCATCCCTATTAGGATGCCGAGCACTAGGGGAGGTGCTCAGACATGGCAGTGAATAAGGCACCCAGGCTTCCTCTCGCAGGAAGCT
>NW_011481707.1:2498-2898 GCF_000754665.1 Bison bison bison | reverse complement strand
GATCAAACCACAGAGTTAGAAGTCCTTCGTGACTGTGGAAGGAATAGTTTCAACATGAAACTGAAGGATGGACCAGCTGAGAATGTGATGATTGAGGCTTTCCTAAAGTGCTGACAGCGAGCATAGGATCTTCAGTTAGTAATTTAGGAGACTGATCAGAGAAGCTGATGAGAAATAGATGAAACTGTACACATAGTACCTTTCCCCCTTCATTTCTTATAATAAAGCAGTTTTGGATGGAGGAAGACTATAAAGGTAAAGATGAAAGTAAAGTGAAAGTGAAGTCGCTCAGTCGTGTCCTGACTCTTTGTGACCCCATGGACTGTACCCCACCAGGCTCCTCTGTCCATGGGGTTTTCCAGGCAATAGTACTGAAGTGGATTGCTATTTCCTTCTCCAG
>NW_011481707.1:0-798 GCF_000754665.1 Bison bison bison | reverse complement strand
TGATTATGACATTTATTACTCTATGTGAGTAGGCTCAGATCAATATGTGTCATCTTCAACATCCTGACATAGGTTAAACTTTGATTCATGTGTACAAAAGAACTGAAAATTCTACCCTAAAGTTTAAGGAAATGTGTATTTTATAGTATATTTTAATGAGTATTTGTAGTATATTTAAAATAAAATTTGTATTTTATTTTAAGGGTATGGGTCTGAATATGTTCCTATATCAAGGACCTTTCATAGTTTCTTCAGTTCTGAATAATTTATTGTAATGTCCAATATACATGTTCCTTGCTTTGCATGTGGGTAGATCATATTTTAGGTGGGCTCAGGGAACTGTAATTCAGAGATTAGGATTTTGAAATGCTAAGGCAAGCCTAAGCGCTGGTCTTGAAATGTATAAATGAAGTGGCATCGTTAGTAGGTTTACAATGGCTGATGAACTCTCTCTGCCTTCATTATCAACCAAGAGTAGAGTTTGTCAGTTTTTGATAACCAGAGTGGGGATTTTCACAAACAAAGCTTCTGTAAATAAATGGCTTATTAGGTGTTCAGATGTCAATGATAACTTCTAAATTTAGCTCTTAAGGTTATGTTTTCCTGGGACCAAGTCTCATTGTGATGTTCCGCCCCCCCCCCCCCGCCTTGAATAAAAGGAAACAGAAGGAAATTTTTGTGGGGAAAAATGATTTGCTCTTTAGGGAGTGACTACTGGAGTAGGGAAAGGGACGATCTTCTCTTTGATTTTGATTTAAAATAATATAATTAATGATTTAAACAAGGAGGTTAAAGACT
>NW_011481706.1:13324-16625 GCF_000754665.1 Bison bison bison | reverse complement strand
CACTCCAGTATTCTTGCCTGGAGAATTCCATGGACAGAAGAGCCTGGTGGGCTACAATCCATCAGGTCGCAAAGAGTCAGACACGACTGAGTGACTAACACTTTAACTTTCATATGTGTGTTAAGATTCACATAATTCAGTTCAGTTGCTCCGTCATGTCCCAGTCTTTGTGATCCCATGGACTGCAGCATGCCAGGCTTCCATGTCTGTCACCAGCTCCCAGAGCTTGCTCAAACTCTTGTCCATTTCACATAACTATACACCCTCAAAGTCAATTTGACTTTAACTTAAAATAAGCATCTTCCCTGGTGGCTCAGATGGTAAAGCGTCTGCCTACAATGCGGGAGACCCAGATTTGATCCCTGGGTTGGGAAGATACTCTGGAGAAGGAAATGGCAACCCACTCCAGCACTCTTGCCTGGAAAATCCCATGGACGGAGGAGCATGGTAGGCTACAGTCCATGGGGTGACAAAGAGTCGGACATGACTGAGCGACTTTACTTTTTTTTGTGATTCAACCTATAAAGCATGTTAATGCTTGTATGATGATTTTTTAAATAAATAAATTTATTTATTTCTTTTTGGCTGTCCTGGGTCTTTGTTGCTGCAAGGGTTTTTTTAGTTTCAGAGAGTGGGAGCTACTCTGCAGTTGTGGTGCATGGGCTTGTCATTACGCTGGCTTCTCTTGTTGCGGAGCATGAGCTCTAGGGCCAGTGGGCTTCATTAGTTGCATCCCCTGGGCTCTACGGCACAGGCTCAGTAGTCATGATGAAGGAGGAAACAGACAGAGCTGGACTCCATCTTAGGCCAGGCTGCGAACATTAGGCTACACGCACGGTCACCCTCCCAATGGACTCTGAATTTTGTGCCCAGTGTCTATAGAAATGGCATACCAATGGAAAACCGGACCCCTGGATAAAAGAGCCTCAGGACTTGTACTTGGACTCTCCGTTGCCTAAAAGAATATGCCAATTATCTCTGTAACAGAACAAAGTGGTAAATTCCATTATGTTTATTGGGATATGACCACAGGCCTGTTGACAAATATCCACTGTTTATCTAGTCTTGTGACACATGAATCATGGGTTAACTTTGATCGTATCTCCCTTTTACCTTGTCCAGACTAGTTTCAAGGAATTTGGGGAGGTGGGTTTGAGCAAGTAAAGGTTTTCACAAATGCTGGTCGGGGTCTTTGGCTAAAAGGAGACTCTGCCTTGCACCCACCAGTATAACAAACTGCATTCCACTATCTGCATTGTCCTTCTGAGTGAATTTGTTTCCTGGAACGTGTGGCTACAACAGTGGCACACGGGCTTAGTTGCCCTGTGGCATGTAGGATCTTCCAGGACCAGGGATCGAACCCTTGTCCCCTGAATTGGCAGGCTGATTCTTCATTACTGAGCAACCAGAGAATTCCCTATATGATCATTATTGCTATAATATATCTCAATTGCTTTTGTTAGCAAGCAATTTCCAAGTTAATAATTTTTAAAATAACAATAGCCAAGACCTTTGGGATGTTTTCAATAAAATTGGGAGGAAAAAAAAAGTGAAAGTGAAAGTCACTCAGTCGTGTCCGACTCTTTGCAGCCCCATGGATATATAGTTCATGGAATTCTCCAGGCCAGAATGCTGGAGTAGGTAGCCATTCCCTTCTCCAAAGGATAGAACCCAGGTCTCCCACACTGTGGGCAGATTCTTCACCAACTGAGCCACAAGGGAAACCCAAGAATACGGAAGTGGGTAGCCTATCCTTTCTTTAGTGGATCTTCCTGACCTAGGAATCGAACCAGGGTCTCCTGCATTGCAGGCAGATGCTCTACAAGCTGAGCTACCAGGGAAGCCCTGTAAAAATTTGGAGAGATTCTACAAAAAGAAAAATCAAAGTAATTGAGTCTGAAGGAGGTTGAGTAACTTACCCAGCTGCCACTTCCTTCCCAGGCATTTTGTTGCTATCACTGAAACTGAGCAGGACCCTGTGGGACTCCTGGGCACAAAGCCCTTTCTGTGTCCCCCTTTTCTTGTTTGTAGGGAATAGCCTTCAGCCTCCAAGAGCATCCCTGAGTTCCAAAGGGCAGATCTGAACTATCCTAATCAGGGAAGGGAGAGAATGCAGAGACAAGGGAGGAGCAGTCAAGAAACAATAATGCAATCTTGGGCAGGGTCCTGGTTCCACCTCAAGGGAAACACCTAAAGATATCTTTTGTGCTCTTTATAGAACTAAAAACCCCGATAAATGGAAAATGTCAGCATTCTATTCCAGAAAACCTTGATAAGCTCATCAGGAGACCAACTGAGGGCAGATTAAAGGAGTGCAGGCCCTGATCGTTATCAGCAACCCCACCCTTGAAAATTTCAATAAAACTCCTCATCATGTCCCCATCAGGTTGGGACACACAGTTTTGAGGGGCACTGTGTCCCTCTTTGCCTGGCAAAGCAATAAAGCCATTCTTTTCTACTTCACCCAAATCTGTCTCTGAGATTCAATTTGGCACCTGTGCACAGAGGCTGGGTTTTCAGCATCACGAGGCACAATGTCTCCCCAGCATTAAGGGTCAGGTAGCACACCAGTTAGTTACCTGGGCAGGAACTCGGCCAATTTGTTGCAGGGATCAAGCTTTCCTGCACAGCATGCTAGTTCACCCCTCCACCCTTGAGAAACTCAGTACCTTCCTTTCCCCTGCTGACAGCCCTGACTGAATATATCCCTTGAATCACCCAGTGAACACACTTTTACAGCAGTGATTGCTTGCTACTCCAAGGAGAAAAAAAAATCTCTTAGAGCTCATTTTAGAGCACATTAATAACATCAACAATAATAATTACTAATAGACATTGCTATTCTTTTACATCAAATTATATTTTGCTATAAACCAGACCTAAAATATGACTTTCTCTTCTAGTGAAAGTCTTAATTAAAATGATGCATTTTAATATACTTTGCTATAAGATATAAATTATGTCTCCTCCATTCTTGGATTCTTCCCTTTAACCATCTTTGCTGTGCAGCGTTAAGGGAGAAGAAAACTGGTGATTAATAAAGGTGAGAACAGGTGGCCACATTACTTCTAAAAGATCAGTAGTGTCATAATTTCTTAATTATTATTATACTCTGTAAAGGGTTTTAAATACGTGATGATATATTTCTGTCTTCTACTTCTGGCACCCTCTGCTCCTGGCATTCCATTTCTTTTGGAATAATAATTAATGAGAAAGGAGGTGGAGTTGTACATTTTATTCCTCTGGTTTGCGTCTCTGAAGTAACCTTCCTGTCACATTTGCTATGCAAATGCACCGGAGC
>NW_011481706.1:11799-12281 GCF_000754665.1 Bison bison bison | reverse complement strand
TCAGATAAACAATGAATACTTTTTCATATGTGTTCTGTGCAAGATTTGGGACATTGTTACACTTTAAAAAGTATTTGTTATTCATCTGAAATGTCAATTTATCCTGAGTTTTATATTTTATCTCACAACCCTAGGTAAGGATCACAAGCTTGGTGTGTTGCCATGGCTGCAAGGATGCTGGAACAGAAAGGCAGGGGTTTAAGAAGGAAGAAGGGAATCTTCAGAGGTCAAGGAATGCCTCTTCAGAAGCAGTAGAATGCTGCGGTTCCATAGAAGGGAACATTGCGGATAACTCAAGTTTATAGGCTTCAGCTCAAGAATGCTTTTATTTGATCTCTTTCTGTTGGAAATGTTTCTAAAGCATAGTACATGCTTCCTTGCCCTCTTAAAAGGATGAATATAAATTCATCTTGATGATTTCAGAGTTACATTATGACCTTGGGAAAATTATTTAACCCTTCTGTGCCTCAAATTCCTCATCT
>NW_011481706.1:10349-11699 GCF_000754665.1 Bison bison bison | reverse complement strand
TCTGTAAATGAGGATATTAATATTACCTTCCTCATTGTTTTGTTATGTGGGCTAAATCTCTTAATCTGTGTAAAGGGTTTTCAATGGTGTTTTCTGGGTATTGTTTATTGTTATTTTATTGTCTTCTAATTTACCTACAACCAGCAATGCACTCAGTGGAATTTTTTGCCTGAGAAGTACATAGTCCCAGATAACTTTTTCCTTCTCTCTCTGTCTCTCTGTCTCTCAACCTAGACACAGTCTTACAGAGTGAAGCAAGTCAGAAAGACATGTATCACTTCCTTTAATTTATATATTAATTGTTGCTTTTCTCTTTGTGTACAGGCGTTAATGCTGCCAAGTTGATGCCTTACTTTGTATAACTGATCACATGAAAAGCCTGAAGTTTGCTCTGGCTTCCCACAGAGTATAGAACAAGTAGAGAGATATATAATAATTTACCCCAAGCATTTCATAATGTAAATGCTCCTCAGATTTTATATTTTTTTATATTTTATAATGTAAATGTTCACTTTATAGCAGACCCCCTATAGAAGGTAGCCTTCCAAGATAACCCCTCTCCTGTGATCCCCCCATTCTGGTATTGACGACTTTGTATAGTCATTCCCTTTAATTTGAGGGTGAGCTGGACCTGATAACTCACTTATCATTTGTAGAATGGGGTTAATGTGATTAGGTATCATTCCCAAGATTAGATTACAGAAGACCATGACTTCTGTCTTGCTAGCATTCTCTCTTGCTCAGTCACTGCATCACCCTGAGGAAAGCCAGTCGCCTTGTTGTGAGCCACCCTAGGAAGGAGCCCATGTGACAAAGAACCAAGGGAAGTCTCTGGCCATTAGTCTGGGAGGAATTGAATCCCATCAGTTACCTCTTGAATAAACTTGATCCAACCTCAGTCAAGCTTTAAAATGCCTGCAGTACTGATTGGAACTTGGTGACAGACTCTGTGCCAGAAGACCCCAGGAATAAGCCATGCCCTTATTCCTGGCTCACAGAAACTTAGAAATAATGTGTGCTATTTTAAGACATTAACTTTTAGAGTTATTTGTTTATACAGCAATAGATATAATGTACTCCCATGTATGTATATTCTACAATTAATCTTTTACTATACTTACTTTATCACTATACTTGTATATTCACCTATCTATCTATCCTTCTACTCATCCATCAATTCATCATGTATGGTTTGTTGTTGATGATGATGACTGTATACATAGCTATTTTCACTTCTAGATTTATGGCTGTGTTCCAGATGCCTGAGGGTGAACACTGACCTTTGGATAATTAAAATAATAGAGGGTTTGATTCTTCCTAAACTCTAGGTCAAGCACTTCCCTGGTGGCT
>NW_011481706.1:6387-7716 GCF_000754665.1 Bison bison bison | reverse complement strand
CGATAATCTTTTGACATTCAGACTACCTGCCCTTTGTTGCAAAAGTCCTATATATCCTAGCTCTCCCCTTGCCTTCTCAGAGCAGTTTCCCAGAGACCTGAAACACTGTCTCCTAAGGTGCAGTCCTCATTCTGCCCCAAATAAAACTTAACTTGCAGTTCTCACATTGTGCATTTTTTTTTTCAACATAAGCAAGGGAGTGATATAATCTGATTTCTATTTTTCAGTGATCACTGTCTGCAGTATGCATAATCGAGTAGAAGCAGTAAGGGTGAACACATTGCTTGCCTCTTCACTTTTAATGAGGTCTTTTCATATGGCTCAAACAGTAAAGAATCTTCCTGCAAAGCAGGAGACCCAGGTTCAATCCCTGGGTCAGGAAGATCCCCTGGAGAGGGGAATGGATACCCACCCCACTATTCTTGCCTGTACAGTTCCATGGACAGAGGATCTTGGTGGGCTACATACTATGGGGTCGCAAAGAGTCAGACGTGACTGAGTGACTTACACTTTCACTTCATTTTTCATAAAAATCAGTTTACTTACTGTGTTCCAACTTATCTTTTCCTTGATTGTTTAGTGCTTTTTGTATCCCATTTTTAATTATTTTGAATTCTCAGTCTATGAAGATATACTCCAATATTAATTTCTAAAAGCTTTATTATTTGCCTTCACATTTAACTCTATGACACACTAATAATTGACTTCTGTGCATAAATGAGGGACAGGCCCAATTTCATTTTTCTTTTCAAATATGATATAGAAAAATCCTCCCGTATTGTTCTTTTCAATTCATATTCTTGGCCGTATGCATTTTCATATGCATTTAGAATCACCATGTCAGGTTCTACACCTCCTCCCCACACACAACCCTTTGTTGAATAGAATTGGCACTGAATCTGCAGATTGTTTTGGAGAATTAATTAATTAATACATTTGTAATGTAGAATCTTTCATTCCATGAACATGGAATATCTCCCCATCTGTTTCCATATTCTTCAGTTTATCACAATATTATTTTACAGTTATCTGTACAGATGACTTGTATTTTTTGTCAGATTATTCTTACATTTTGTATAACTTTAATGATTTTTTGGAGAGTTATGTTTTATTTGGAGGGAATTTTTAGGAACTTCAAGCCTGAGAGCATCTCAAGTAACCCTGAGAGACCTACTCTGAGGAGGCAAGCAGGGAGCAAGGATATATAGGAGTTTGCAACAAAGGACAAGTAGTCTGAACATCAAAAAATTATTGTGAAATAAAGGGAAATCAGATATCCCAAATTAAGGAATTTAGTGCTTTTCTATGTATGGGAAGATGCAAGAGTTT
>NW_011481706.1:4166-6287 GCF_000754665.1 Bison bison bison | reverse complement strand
TGGGGCCACTATCCTGTGTTTTCCTCAGTGAAGGGGACCTCAGTTACCTTTGGGGACTAAAAATTTTGCCTCACGTTGGGATCACCTGAGGATTGTTTTAAAAAAAAATTCTCATGCCTGGCACTGACTTTTAGGCTTTCTGATTAAATTACTTTCGTCACTATTCCTGATCATTAGCTCATTCATACCTCGAAGTCTTTGCACTTGCTGGGTCATCTGACTGTAATACTTTCCCCAGATCTTCACAGGGCTGGCTCCATTGCCAAATTCTCTGTTCTGTTCAAAAGCCATATCTTCATAGACACTTTCCTTGACCACTCTCTCCAAAAATGGCGCCTCTACCACCAGCCTCACTTACTGTGTCATTCACTGACCCCTCACCCTGATTCATTTTGTTTCATGGTGCTTATTAACCTAGGATATTATATAGCTGTGGTTTTTTACCTGTCTCCTGACTAGACTGCAGGCTCCTTGAGGGCAGGATCTTTGCCCAATTTGTATCCCCTGTACTAAGTTGGGTAACTAGCTTCTAGAAAGCTAATAACATATGCCACCCTGATGCCTGCTTCAGTGGGGATTTATCATCATTACTGCCATGTTATTTATGCATACCCTTGAATGTCATGCAAACTACAGGATGAGATTATAAATTAGTGTTCTGTGCCTGGGGTTAATGGATGTTCTTGGTCTCCCTCCATCAATCCTATTCTTCATCCCAGCACTGAGAGTCCCACTCCTCCTCCCTTTGGCCTTCAGGCCAAACATTTCTCTAAAGGATATTGATGTAGATCAGAGTTCCTTTAGGAGTCGTGGAAGTGAAAGTCACTCAGTCATGTCTGACTCTTTGTGACCCCATGAACTATACAATCCATGGAAATTTCCAGGCCAGAATACTAGAATGGGTAGCCTTCTCCAGGGGATCTTCACAACCCAGGGACTGAACCCAGGTCTCCTGCATTGTAGGCAGATTCTTTACCAGCTGAGCCACCAGGGAAGGCCATAGGAGTCATATCCATAACTAAATGTTGACACGCAACCTGATTAAATTCTGAGTAATTGAGCAATTCCAGTCTAGGATCTCTTCTTCCAGTGCTTGCATGCTAGATTTTTTTCCTACAAAAGACAGTAGTAGCCCTTGACTAAGATCTGCTTAGTGGAATCTAATTTTTATTGCATCCCCAGCCCCTGCTTGAGGAGGGCAGGATACATGCCAGTTCTCCTAACTACCATGATACCATACATGATTTCTCATGTTTAGGAGATGAGGCAAGTTATATAGGTTTTTTTCCAATTGTCATGTCAGGAACTAGAAGAAAACAGACACTTATTGAGTATCTTGTCTGTGCCAGGCATTGTGCCAGATGATTTTACACATGTTATTCATCTACTTTTCAAAACCAACTGGAAGTTAGAAGTTCATTTCACAGGTGAAATGACTTGCTGCAAGTTTCCCAGCTAAGAAGTATTTTCTCAACTTGGATCTAGTATAATTAGGTTCTAATGAATATTTTTGAATGATTGACAGAGGAGTGGAGGTGGGATGAGAGTCTGGGCCCAACAAAAACCTAACCTCAGACTCTGTTCAGCTAGAGAAATGGCTGGAGAAACCCCAGGGTCACAGAGGCAATGGCATGAAGGAGGCCTGTGATCATTTATGTTGTCCATCCTAACTTGGCAGTAATTATACATTTTTTGCAAAAGTTGATTGAGAAAATACAGAATGACAATAAACTACTTCAGACTCAGTTCTATTTTGAAACAAATGTATGTTTTATTTATTATAATAGTACTATAGACAGTTGTTGGAGGAGGAAATGGCAACCCACTCCAGTGTTCTTGCCTGGAGAATCCAAGGGATGGCGGGCCCTGGTGGGCTGCCTTCTATGGGGTCGCACAGAGTCGGACACGACTGAAGCAACTTAGCAGCAGCAGCAGCATAGACAGTTGAAAATGTGTGATATGCATGTAATAGTGATCAAATTATTAATAGCCTTCACGTATGCTGACTCCTGGGTACATATGATTGTTTATCTCTATTACATGGATGAGGGAACTGGCAGGGCAAAGTGAGGAACCTGCTAAAATATCAGAACTGAGATTGAACTCAGGGGTCCAGCTTCA
>NW_011481706.1:1280-2007 GCF_000754665.1 Bison bison bison | reverse complement strand
GATGAGAGAAAGCTGTGTTGAGGGTTGGAAAAAACTGGCCCAACTTGCCTCAGAGATTGCTCTCTGATGACTGATATTGGACTGTATTTTCAGTTAAATGGGCCTCCTCCTGTTGGTGAGAAATGGTGACAATAGTGGTTCACAAACCAGGTTCAAGGCTCCAACAACTGAAAATGGGCTCTTTCCTTTTCTTTCACATGAAAAGTCAACCACTCCTGTGAATGCGCCTCTCTGACTACAAGCCATAAATGAAGGAGCCTGATTCATAAATGAAGGACTGTTTCATAAATGAAGGACTGATTCATCCAGCACTCCCAGGAGCACTGTCACTGGTCAGAATTGAAATGCCCGCCAGAGACAATACTACCAATGGTCACCACTGCCAAGCCCACTGTCACGGTGCTTCAGCTCTAGACACTGGTGGAGGGGGGGTGGGGAGGTGGGGGAGAGGGACAACAAAATCCATTCTCTTCCAAATTTCAGATGTTCCTGCTCAACTCATTAAGAGAAATGCTGAAATAGAAGCAGACATGGGAATTCTAGTATGAGCTAGTGCTTTTGTGCCAGGAGCCACATAAGAAGCAGGACTCTCAAGCTACTCCTTCACCTTGGAAGAGGCTTAGCGGAGGACACAGTGCAGAGGGAGCTGCTCCAGGGGAAGTGTCCGGCAGGTGCAAACTGTGCATTTCTGCAATTGGATCACTTTCGACTTACAACAGGGAATAGA
>NW_011481706.1:482-924 GCF_000754665.1 Bison bison bison | reverse complement strand
CTGTGGGTACCCTGAACATCACCCTCAAGAGCGTGTGGTCATTAGAGTCCGAAATCTGCTTTCTCCTATCCCAAAGGCTGTTAGGATGGATGGTGAGAAATGGGCTTTCCAAAACGGGCAAAGCACTTCCATGTGGCTTGAACTGCACATGGGTGAGTCCAGGGCAGTTTCATCTGGGGTCCCCACAGCCTTGATGCTTTTGGAGTCTGACTTGCTTATTTTGCTCCTTCCCTTTCCTCAGGTTAAAATGTGTGAGTATTGAGGCGAAATTTCATTCAGATGTAGCTGAATCATTTAGTATGATAAAAAGGTCTAAGGGCCTTTTGACATCGTGATAATTGACAAAACCTTCACTAGCCCCTTTTTTTCTGACTCAGAAGCAGAGCCACCACTGCTTCGGCTTCATTTCTGAAGTTTGAAGTCCAGAGTCTTCGAGGAGCAC
>NW_011481706.1:0-382 GCF_000754665.1 Bison bison bison | reverse complement strand
GGCAGGAAGTTCATATTGTCCCCTTATAGGGCTGCCCTGGGTTTCAAGATATGGGTTCAATCGGTGAGGGAAAAAACACATTTCGGATACATTAGGAGGTCCCAACAGCTGGCATCCTGGTTTTGCATGCCTGCCAGATTGGGGAAAACAATAGAATGGGAAAGACTAGAGTTCTCTTTAAAAGACTTGGAGATTCCAAGTGAATATTTCATACAAAGATAGGCACAATAAAGGACAAAAACAGCAAGGACCTAACAGAAGCAGATGAGATTAAGAAGAGGTGGCAAGAATACACAGAAGAACTGTACAAAAAGTTCTTAATGACCAAGATAACCACAACTGTGTGGTCACTCACCTAGAACCGACACCTTGTAGTGTGAAG
>NW_011481705.1:4449-5845 GCF_000754665.1 Bison bison bison | reverse complement strand
TTATATTAAAACATCATTTTGTCACAGATATAGACTGAATGTGAGTAAAAGAGGAGTATTATATTTCTGTGCATCGAAATGGAAACATGCTTACTAAGCTGTGCTTTGTATTATCTGAAAAATACTAAGTGCTCCTCATCATAGCATTTGTCCTAAAAGGCTTACAAAGTTTTTCCAGAAAAGGTGCGCTGACAATCAACAGCTGGTTACCCAGAGGGAATTAAATAGCCTTCTTGATGAAACTACCTGAGAAGCCTCTTTACTTGCAGAACATGTGTCCATACCCCATCTCTCTGTGTCCAAGCATCTTTCTTCAATTATGGACTAGGGTGTGTTGAGTTAGAGAGCCAGAGATCCATAGGCCAGACATAATTTATGCAGATTTCCCCAAGTTTATATAGTAGTTTGTTATTCAACACAAAGGCAGCCACCATAGCAACCTCCTCATCACAAATGCTTATGGTACCTCTGAGAGACGCATCGTCGTCTCACAAAGATGTTGAAGTGTGTGAATCTTCCACAGTCTCATGGTTCATCTTTGCCCTGGGTGAACAGGAGAGCTGCGTGCCTAAAGGGCTCCTTTCTGGTGTGATCTAAACGTCCCATTTAAGCACCGTGCGTGTTAAGTAACCTGGCTAGCAGGCGGATTTGCTCCTCTCTCGCAGTTTGTTTTTCATGTTCATTTCCTTAATGATTTGAAAAATTGTTTTCAGAGGTTCCTCCGACAGGGCCCAGTGGCACTGTGCTTGGCCTGGCTTCTTTCGCTGCCAAAATGCAGACCCTCTGCAGTGTGACAGAACAAGGCTTTTGAGCTGCTAACTGGTGAGGGATACGGTAATGAGCTCCAGCTGTGGAGTGCAGGCTCCAAGGAATTGGAGGGGAGCCCAAACGGAGAGGCTCTGGTTGATTCTGGGAAGCCTGTCTTTTGGTGCCCTTATCTTCCCACTTTGGGGATCCAGAAATAGGGCCAAACTCCAGCTGGTGCCTCTGCTTCTGAAAATCCACTGGGACCTGCAAATCGTGTGCTGGACATGGCAGACTTGCAGCCGCAGGTCTTGGCTTTCACCTGTTTAAAGCCCATAGAGGAGTGCAGGTAACTCAGATTTCTGAAAAACAAATGACAATCCCTTATGTGTGGGGTCTTGCAGATTTGTAGGGTCTGCAGATGCTCCCACCATAGCCGGATTTCAAACTACCAACAGCTTAGCAACTGGTTCCCCAAACTGCTGGAAATTTAACAAATGGCTCCGGCACACTGTTGCTCCGGGTTATCTCATTTGCTATCCACATGATCCACATGATCTCATGGATAGGTTGGTGTCCTCAACCCCGTTTAACAGAAAAGGAAACAAGCTTAGAGGATTTAATGCAGAGATTCTCAAACTTTACTGTGCAT
>NW_011481705.1:0-659 GCF_000754665.1 Bison bison bison | reverse complement strand
TTTAGATTGTTTCCAATTTCTTTGCTCTTATTAACAGTGTCACAACGAATGCCCTGGGCAATGTGTCTTCTGCACATGTGTATCAGTATTTCCTTAGGGTAACTCTGTGGAAGTAGAATTATTGGGTCATGGGGTATGTGTGCCTAAAATATTGTCATATTTGCCTCAAAAGTGGCTGAATCAATTTATATTATCACCAATAGTGTATGCATGCCCTTTTCCTATATCCTTGTCCAATGGATATTATAATTTTTTAATTGTTCCCAATTTGATGATAAATTATATATAAAAATTAGTTTCTCATTCTATTCACATGTGTTCTGGGGACTTCTCTGGTGGTCCAGTGGTTAAGACTCTGAGCTTCCACTGCAGGGGGCACAGGTTTGATCCCTGTTGGGGAGCTAGGATCCCACATGCTGTGCACTGTGGCAAAAAAAATAAATAAATAAAAAAAGGTTCTGGTTGCTTATTTTTTTGTTATTGTTCCTTACTGGAACTCTATATACTCCACATATCAATTATGTGTTATGTTGCAATTATTTTTGATGGTCTGTCACTTTTTAACTTTGCTTACTATCTTTTTTTTAAATTTTATTTTATTTTTAAACTTTACATAATTGTATTAGTTTTGCCAAATGCTTACTATCTTTTGTGTATAA
>NW_011481704.1:9151-11176 GCF_000754665.1 Bison bison bison | reverse complement strand
GTCCTTCTACTGAAGAATGAGTGTTGCCAGTAGGCCCATTGCTTTTCACTAGCTGCCTGGCCATATGCTACCCCTGGGGAACTGCTGTTCACTGTTGGAGCTGATCTTGCCCTGTCTTTTCTCTAGGTGAATAAAGGCTTTGTCCATCCAGTATTTGACTGTGCTGTTTTCCTTGGCAACTCTGATACCAAGATGCAGTGAGAAGAATCATTTGGACTTCTGTATCTGGTGGCTGGCATTGTAATGATCTTTGATAATTCTTCAGGTAGTTGAAATCCTTCCCTGGAATTCGTGAACAATACACACAGTGTTCTTCTCAAAAACTTATAGTGATGATGAGATGATACCAGGGCAAATGACAATGGAAATTATAAGGGTTTCAGAATCAAATGTCATAGTCTGTATATAAGAAATATTAATTCGTTAAAGATCCATGTAAGTGTGAACTACAAAACAATAAATAGTTAAAAGCTTTAGTTAAAATATGTTTAATAATTGATTATAAAATATGATAATAATAATTTGGAAATGTTCATATTTTTCTGGAACCCACAGTACTGTTGGTTGTCATACTTAATACTTGAAATTTTAAATTTGGAGAGCCAGCCATGAGTCTTCATTTTTACTTCCCTTCTTAAATGATGACAAAGACCCCTCCATCAAATGGACTGCCTTGCATGTCTCCTTCTGGTTCAAAGTAATATTCTCAGAAGCGCCTAGAAGCCTCAAATAGTAAATCTGCCTTTGCCAAACCCAAGTACCTAATTATGATTTCTGAGCATGTATTAAATATTTCTTTCTTCTCTAAAAATGTACCATGAAGACCAGTCATTTAAGATCCAATTATATACCATGCTCATCTTCTGCTTATTTCTTATTATATAGGTTCATTAAAACATTCTTCGTTGAAAAGTTTAGACTCATATGCAATGCTCTCATTATCCCTTTCCTTCCCTGCGTATCCTTTTGGATCTTAAATCAATAAAACTACCAATGATGGATGCAAACAGTTTAACTTTTGGTGAAAACTGACATAGGAAAAACTCATTTATGGACTGAAGAAATGAAAATTACATAATACTTGCAATCATAATGGAATTTTGGAAGGCTTTAATATCATTGCAGCCACTCCAGAGGTACAGGTTTTTCAAATACCTTCCGTGGGTATTCCTATATTTCCATAAATGTCCCTTAATTTTGTTCCTCCCCATGTAGAGTATTGATAGGAGTTGGTGAGACTAGAAGAGGAGGAAAAGTAGAAGTAAATAGTCAGCATTATAAGCATAAGGGCATTCTAGCCTGGCTAAATTTATTGTATTGGTATGATAAGCATTTGCAAAAACCACACATTTTTCTAGGAATCTTTAAATAACCTGTGTATGAAAAAGCCAGTGTCTGAGACCACTACTGCACATTTTAGGATGACATGGGTTAATGGGGTACCAGAAAAAAAAAAAAAGCCACCTCATAGGCAAATATTCATTTTAAAGCCACTTGAATTGCCAGCACATTTTGTCTTACAAATGTGAAGCTATATTTTTAAGACACAAAACCAAAATAGTACTGAAATCCATTAGAAAGTACATGTGAAGGAGTCAGGCTTTGAGGACTTGGTTTTGATGATTTGAAAAGCAGAGGAAGAGCGTGAAACTAATTTCCACCTGTATAAGGATTTGTCTTCCTTGCTCATTTAATATCAGAGCCAATAGTAATAAATGGTTTACTATGACCCTAAAACTCTCTCTTCATTTAGACCAACTGATTGGCAAGTCTATGAACAAATAGGTCATTTCCCATAGGACTATCATATATGCACTTTTTATTGCCATATTTGAAACCCCTTCATATTTTAGTTAAACTGCAATCCTTCGCATGCTAACTACACAAGTATATTCTATGACCATGGATTAGTGACAGTGGTTAGTAAAAATAATTACTCATTATAATTAACAACAGCATGGTTAATCTTCCAGGCTACTTAGTTCAACATGTAAGGGTAAATTTGAAAGACATCTTTATTTTTAT
>NW_011481704.1:6135-6247 GCF_000754665.1 Bison bison bison | reverse complement strand
CAGGTTTCAGCAATATGTGAACCATGAACTTCCTGATGTTCAAGCTGGTTTGAGAAAAGGCAGAGGAACCAGAGATCAAATTGCCAAAATCTGCTGGATCTTCGAAAAAGCA
>NW_011481704.1:4256-5465 GCF_000754665.1 Bison bison bison | reverse complement strand
AAAGCTGAGACTCCAGTACTTTGGCCACCTCATGCGAAGAGTTGACTCATTGGAAAAGACTGATGCTGGCAGGGATTGGGGGCAGCAGTAGAAGGGGATGACAGAGGATGAGATGGCTGGATGGCATACTGACTCGATGGATGTGAGTCTGAGTGAACTTCGGGAGTTGGTGATGGGCAGGGAGGCCTGGCGTGCTGAGATTCATGGGGTCACAAAGAGTCAGACATGACTGAGTGACTGAACTGAACTGAACTACCTTTTTAACCCAGATTCTTATCAGTGCAATAAGTCATGTGCCAATTCAGATTTAGAAACCAGAACTAAGGCTAAACTATTGTGTTTTTTAGCAAAATGTTTTTACCTGCTTTGCCTAATCTTATGCTAAATACTCTAAATAGCTCACAAGGTAGCACTTGTATCTCTTACTTTGATATAACTGATTCCATTCTTAATTAAATTTTATGACAGCTCAGATCTGAAAAGCAACCTATTGTTCCTCTGTCAGATTTAGAAAAGACTGATATGTCCAAAGGCTTCCCTTGTTACTTAGCTGGTAATGAATCTGCTTGCATGTGGGGGACCTGGGTTCAATACCTTGGTTGAGAAGATCCCCTGAAGTAGGGAGAGGCTACCCACTCCAGTATTCTGGCCTGGAGAATTCCATGGACTGTGTAGTACATGGGGTCCCAAAGAGTTGGACATGACTGAGCAACTTTCACTTTCAGGACTTCCCTTGTGGCTCAGGTGGTAAAGAACCCTCCTGTAATGCGGGAGACCTGGGTTCAATCCCTGGTTTGGGACTATCCCCTGGAGAAGGGAAAGGCTACCCACCCTAATATTCTGGCCTGGAGAATTCCATAGACAGAGTCAGGCATGCATGACTGAGTGACTTCCACTCAGTCGCTCATGAGTGAGTTCATCTTCTCCTGTGAGAACTCCAAAATTACAACTCGCTGCTGAACAACTGTCAACTGGAAAATGTTGGATCCCACCAAAAAATACCCCATGTCCAAGGGCAAAGAAGAAGCCCCAGGAAGATGGTAGGAGGGGCAAAATCGCATTTAGAATCAAACCTCATACCCGCTAGAGACACATGGAGGACTCAAACAAAACCTTGTGCACACCAGGAGACTACAGAGACTGAACCAGACCTGCCTTTGAGTGTCTGAGTGTCTCCTGTGGAGGTATGGATCAGTAGTGGCCTGCTGC
>NW_011481704.1:0-573 GCF_000754665.1 Bison bison bison | reverse complement strand
CTGGTTTTTCCAGTAGTCATGTATGGATGTGAGAATTGGACTATAAAGAAAGCTGAGTGCCAAAGAATTGATGCTTTTGAACTGTGGTTTTGGAGAAGACCGTTGAGAGTCCCTTGGACTTCAAGAAGATCCAACCAGTCAATCTTAAGGAAAATCACTCCTGAATATTCATTGGAAGGACTGATGCTGATACTTTAGCTCCAATACTTTGGCCACCTAATGTGAAGTATTGACTCCTTGGAAAAGACCCTGATGCTATGAAAGATTGAAGGCTGGAGGAGAAGGGGATGACAGAGGATGAGATGGTTGGATGGCATCACTGATGCGATGGACATGAGTTTGAGTAAGTTCCACGAGTTGATGTTGGACAGGGAAGCCTATTGTGCTGGAGTCCATGAGGTTGCAAAGAGTTGGGCATGACTAAGCCACTGAACTGAACTGAGCTTAACTGATATGTCCAAGTACATCATTACTGGTTGATACCAAATTGATGTCTATGTCTATAGGAAACCAATACACTGGATAATTGAACCTGCTCCACACATTTAGAAAAATTTACAGAAGATTTTCCAA
>NW_011481703.1:4774-5277 GCF_000754665.1 Bison bison bison | reverse complement strand
GACTCTGAAGAGTCTTCTCCAACACCACAGTTCAAAAGCATCAATTCTTCGGCACTCAGCTTTCTTTATCGTCCAACTCTCACATCCATACATGACTACAGGAAAAACCATGGCTTTGACTAGACAGACCTTTGTCGACAAAGGGATGTCTCTGTTTTTTAATACACTGTATAGGTTTGTCATTGCTTCTTGGAAGAAAAGCTATGACAAACCTAGACAGCTATGAAAAACCTAGACAGTGTTTTTAAAAGCAGAGACATCACTTTGCTGACAATGGTCCTAGAGGATGATAGTTGGATGGCATCACCGACTCAACAGACATGAGTTTGCGCAAGCTGCAGGAGATGGTGAAAGGACAGGGAAAACTGGCATGCTGCAGTCCGTGGGTTTGCAAAGAGTTGGACACGACTGAATGACTGAACAACAACAAAAGGTTTGTCATAGCTTTTCTTCCAAGGAGCAAGCATCTTTTAATTTCATGGCTGCAGTCACCATCTGCAGTG
>NW_011481703.1:0-592 GCF_000754665.1 Bison bison bison | reverse complement strand
TTACAATATTGTATTATTTTGCCAAATATCGAAATGAAGTGTTGCATGTTTATACTCTCAATGCCAACCCCAATATTCAACTACAAATCCAAATATAAACTGACTCCAACTTACAAATATGTTATGTCCCCAAAATGGAACAGTGCTTCTGGGTACCTACTGTCACATATATTTGGTTGACATTAAGTTACCCTGTCTCCAACATATCCCAAAGGCATTTTAGCCAATATATACATAACAAAGTCCTGATCTTCTCTTATGCTCCTGACCTCACACCCCCTCTTCCCTCTCTTCTTCTACCCTGACTTACTTCATCTCTATCGCTTAGACATCTAAGTTAGAGCACTTGTAGGCATTCTTCTTTCATATCCCATGTTCCATCAATCATTGAGCCTGATTTTAGGGCCACTTTAATCCATTCTTTCCTCAGTACCTCCACTGCCCTAACCCAGGCTCTCTTTTCCTCCTATGTAGTGAATAGTGAAGTCGCTCAGTTGTGTCTGATTCTTTGCGACCCCCTGGACTGTAGCCTACCAGGCTTCTCCGTCCATGGGATTCTCCAGGCAAGAATACTGGAGTGGGTTACCATTTC
>NW_011481702.1:26090-26347 GCF_000754665.1 Bison bison bison | reverse complement strand
GATTACTGAGGCTACTAATCCCACCTTGATCTTTAAAATCGCAAAATGCCATGCCACCTACCTCCCTGGAGATTTTCACTTATTAGATCTTGGGCAGAGCCTAGGCAACATTTTTCTTAAAGTGCTTTACTCATATGGGGTTTCCCAGGTGGTGCTAGTGGTAAAGAATCTGCCTGCCAACACAGGAGATGCAAGAGATGAGGGTTCCATCCCTGGATTGGGAAGATCCCCTGGAGGAGGAAATGGCACCCCACTCC
>NW_011481702.1:25346-25990 GCF_000754665.1 Bison bison bison | reverse complement strand
CGGCCCCCCAATGCTCTCATTTGTGCTTCTGCATTGTCAAAGTATGGAAAACTTTGCATTTTTAAAATCATGATTTCATTAAAAAAATTAGTGGTTTAGTATTTTTAACTCTATATCATATTTGTTACAATATTGCTTCTATTTTTTTGGGGGGGGGTCGTGATTAAACCCATGCCGCCTGCACTGGAAGGCAAAATCTTAACCACTTGACTGCTAGGCAAGATCCTGCATTTTGTTTTAATAACGAAATATTCCTGGCTACAAAGTTCTAATACATGATTCTGAACTATTAAACATTTACAATAATATGTGGCCCCATTGGAATAAAAGTTATTTTATTCAAAAGACAGAAAATCAGCTTTAGAAAACAGCAAGCCAATATTCTAGATCAACACTTAAATATCCCTTTCAGGGTAAGCCTCAAGATGCCTAAGAGCATACAATATGACTGACAGCATGCAATATAACAAACACAGAAGCAGCCCTATAAAGAATTAGTGAATGAATATTAAAAATCTTGTTTAATACTCAGGCTTTTAACTTTGTACTGAAAGTGAAAACACAGTTTTAAAAAATTTCACCAACGCATCAATCTTCAAGATAAACAAGATACATAACTCACCTCTTTAACAATATTGTGGGCT
>NW_011481702.1:20236-23531 GCF_000754665.1 Bison bison bison | reverse complement strand
ACTATTTTATGCTGCACCTCCACCAGGTGCCTGCCTAGTTTTATTTCACGGCACCATTCACCTGTGGCTACCACTGGACAGAAAATGTCTTTGTCTGTTCTGCCCTGTCACAGGTTATGCTGGGATCCAACAGGCCTCATCCTCCTCCTGGTTAGAGAGAAGCCAGAGTTGTAGCTGTGTAGTCAGAGGTCTGGGTTCAAATGGAGTGGCTGTCATTTCTGGCAGTTCTAACTTTGACTTAGCCGCCATGAAAGTCACAGTCCCCCGTGGGTAACAGGAAGATGACAATTGACATCACGGGCTTCTGGTGAAGTTTTGGGAAGCCTGAGTCAATAAGCAAGGGCTCCTAATCCATAAAGTACCTCCTTCCAAACCACCCCAGTGAGAGCGCCTGGGAGGGGCAGCGGCTCTGCCACCAGGGCCTCGCTTGGCAGGGATGTGGCCCCTGCTTTGGGGACACCAAGGGGCAGAGGAAGCAGCCAGGAAGACCGGTTCCCAAGGCCCGCCCTGTAGACGGGCGGCTCCCGCCACCCCACGCACCCTAAGTCAAGGCTTCTAACCTTCGGCCCCAACCCCACTGCCAGCCCCCAGCGCTCCCAGTAGCTCCTGCCATCCCGACTCTCACCCCACCCTCAAGGCCTCGGGGTTGGGGGCCGAAGAAGGGCGGGGCGGATCCCAGGCCCCGTGGAGAGGACCTAGGCACGGCGGACGCTGCACCCCAACTCTCTTGGCTGCTGGATGCCAGGAGACCACCCTGCCGAGACAAAGTGCCGAAACGGGCGGGGGCGGGGGTCGCTCGGAGGCGGCGGAGGGGCGGTACCTCGTCGCAGGGGCGATGGTACTCCTCCATGGTGGCGCCGAGTCTCCTGGGGGGCGGAGCTATGGGCGGGTCAAGCTCCGCGGCCGCGCACTGGCCTCGGGGGAGGCCCCGCCTCCGTGCATGGCCCGGGGCGTTCCCCACGCAGGCCCCGCCTTTGCGTCCTCGCAGTGGCTCCACCCTCCTTTCCCCTCGTCCCAGCCCTGCCATCACCACTCTTCCGCAGAGCTCCTGCAACTGGGTGTCTCTCTCCGTTGCCTCCAACCATTCTGGAAACCGTAGTTTGCTGTTAAAGAGCTAGGATTTGTGCCAGTGAGGGTCAAGAAAGGGTGACCTAGTGTCAGTCTGTCTAGAGTCCTCATTATTTAAGAGTGCCCACTGCAATGGTTATTTGCACATATTCATGCATCATCCCGCAAATAGTGTAATGAATGCAATGGTGAATAAGTTGCTTTGATTTGTCTTCTTACTAGCTATGTCACTTGGAAAAATTAACCTTCCACAACCTCAGTTTTCCCATATGAAAACAAAATTATACTTATTTTATGACTGGTTGTGGCATCAAATAAGATGCTGTAGGCAGAGGCTCTCACACCCTTCCTCCTCCATGACTATGTAAAAAAAAAAACACAACTGATTTATAGGAGAGAAGGTACAAATATACTAAATTATAAATATTAGCAGAACAATAGTTACATTTGTTTTTAAGTTATAAAGCTTCAGATACTCCTAAGTAGTTTCTCATTTAAACCCATGACAACCCAGCAGGTTTGCTTCTGTTACCATCATCCGATTTTTCGAGATGAAACTGCAGGGTAGAGAGTTTAATTTACCCAAGGTCTCATATTCAGTAAGTAGTAGAAGAATTTAAACTTAGGAGGCTGATAGCAGCACCCAAGTTCTTAATCACTGTATTAGTTTCCTCTTGTTGCTGTAACAAATTATCATAAATTTTGTGGCTTAAGGCAGCACAAAGGTCAGAAATCTAAAATGAGCCTGTAGAACTACATTCCCTTTGGAGGCTTAAGGGGAGAATCCATTTCCTTGCCTTTCCAGCTTCTAGAAGCTGCCTACCTTTCTATAATATTTGACATTCAATAAATGTCAAATACTTTAGGGACCATGCTTTAAAACCACTATAGCTCTGTTAGCATCCGGGTTGCAAGAAAAAGAAGATTCAAATAGGATGAGCTGAAATACTAAGGACCTTTGTTTTCTGGTATAGTCAGAAATACAACAGTAGACATGTTCCAGGTTGGTTCAATAGCTCAACAAGTTTTTGGAACCTTTGAGCTGTCCAGCTTTCCATTCTACTATCCTCAGCATATCAGCAATATTTGGTCATGGTCATACATAGCTGCAGCAATTCTTGTGTTACAAGGAATGAAGTTATCACATCCAATGAAAAAAGTGCACATTGACTTGGGTTTATTGATTTTTCTTAGTAAGGCAAATCTTTCCTTCAAGTTCCTGGGAGTCTTGTCTTCAGGACCCTCCCAATCACCAACATTTAGTCATGTAGATTTATCCCTTGACAAAACCTATGTGAAAAAAAGTCTTGTATTTTCATCTTCTATGATGAAAAGTGAGTGTTATTAGAAGGAAAAAGGGAATGTGAAATAAGCCTTGGTAGGAAAGTCCTTATCAACTATTTTCATGCAGTGGTCCATATATAATAGTAATATTTGTGTGGTGAAGTGAAAGTGTTAGTTGCTCAGTCATGTGAAACTCCTTGTGACCCCACAGACTGTAGCACACCAGGCTCCTCTGTCCATGGGATTCTCCAGGCAAGAATATTGGAGGGAGTAGCCAATCCCTTCTGCCAGGGATCTTCCTGACCCCGGGATCAAACCTGTGTCTCCTGTATTGCAGGCAGATTCTTTACCGTCTGAGCCACCAGGGAAGCCCCCAAAAGATTTCCATGCCTCCCCACTGGGGAATCAAACTCTGGTCTCCTGCATGACAAATGTGGGTACTCACCACTATGGGGTAAACTACAGAGGCTTTGGGGGCATTTTATGGTGTTTGGTTAAAAAATATGTATTTTCTTTAAGTTATATAATTGTAAGGAAAAAATAAAATACAAAGGTTGTTAAACATTGAATTTGTAAAAACTTGCAAGTGAAATCATTCAAATGTTTTAATGAGACCCTCAATTTTGCTTTCATGGATAATATTTTATATCTGGATTTATGCTTAAAATAGCTATATGCAATTTCTGTTTGAGAGATTTTAATAATTATTTATCCTCCAAATCTAAATAGATTCTGTTGTTGAGAAGTGTTCTTCATAGGAGTGACTGATAAAACATTTAGACCCATTTTATAAACCATTCAATTTATATTTAAAAGCTTCTGCAATAGTAGTCTAAGTAATTAGGACTAACCCTTTCACTGCCAATTAGGAAGGCTGTGCAAAAATATAATCATTTGCTCAAAGGAATCGGAGCTTCAACAACATGAGCAAGAATCATGGATC